>NW_016910803.1:66573-76662 GCF_001483705.2 Eufriesea mexicana
CCCCCCCCCCACAGACTAGCAGAATGTGGCACAGCACAGTGGATCACAGATATCCACAGAATAACAGTGTATAGCACGAAAGGGAGAGCTTTCCAGACCAAGCATTGCCCAACATAACTTAATCAGACGTAACATGACACATCGTAACGTTCCACGATCACAATTGCTCGCCTTCCCTGAGTCACGCAGAGTGTAATAGAGCAAGGTGGAGCGCAGAAATCCAGCGCAATGCAGTGAATAGCACGAAGGCTGTAGAAATCCTAACCCAACCAGACATAATCTAACGTAACCAAGCGCAGCATAACCCAACATGACGTGCCGCGACCATTGCACCTGCCCTCGCCAGAGCAAAGCAGATTGTAGCAGAGCGCAGTAGATCACAAAAATTCGTTGAGAAGCAGTGTAAAGCACGAAAGTCGCAGTAGCATATTATACCATAGCCAGATGTGACATGACCAAACGTTGCCTAGCTCGAATAAGCATGACCAGACCACTATTTCTGTCCTCCGCAGAGACAAGCAGAATGTGCTAGAGCAGAGTAGAGCGTAGAAATCAACCGCACTGCTGTGCATTGCACAAAGGACGACGGCAATCTGACCAAACATAGTCTAACCTAACCTAACCAAACGTAACTCGCCGCGATCACTATTATGTTACATTTGCGAGGTTAAGGTAGGTACAGTTCCGTTAGGATAGCCATGACCTTCGTCTGTACACTGTGTTTCTATGGATTTCTGAACTCTCCTCTCCCCTAACCTGAGCTGCTCGTCTCTGGGGTGGTCAGCAGTAGTGGTCCCGGCACGTTAGGTCGTTTTCGGTTACGTTTGGTTAGTTAAGGTTACGCTAAGTTCGGTCAGGATATCTTTGACTATCGTGTTATACACCGTTATTCGGTGGATTCCCGCACTCGTCTGTTTTCTCCAACATTCTGCTTGGCCCTGTGGAGGCCAGCAGGAGTAGTCTCGGCACGTTGGTTTGAGCAATGTAACCTTTGGTGGTGTGAAGGTTTGTTGAGTTAGGATAAAGTAGTTTTGACTTTTGTGCTATACACTGATATTTGTTGGATTTCTGCACTCTACTGTGCTGTAGTGCGTTCTCTTTGCCTCCGTGGAGGCCAACAATAGCAGTCACGGCAGTGATTTTGAGACAGTCTTCGTTTGGTTCGGTTATGTTAGCTTATGTTAAGGTTTTTTGCTTCGACTTCTCTGCTATGAACTGCGATTCTCTGGATTTCTGCGCACTACTCTTCTCTTATATGCTTTGCTTGGCTCCGCGGAGGCCAGAAAAACTGTTCGCAGCATGTTAGGTTTAGTCGTATTACGCTTGGTTTGGTTAGGTTTTGCTGGTCTTGATCAGTAGAGTCTTGACTATTGTGCTATGCACTGCTATTCTGCGGTTTCCTGCGCTCTACATTCCTCCACTATACTCTCCTCAACTCTGGGGAAGCCAGCAATAGTGCTCGTGGCACGATATTTCTTGTTACGTTTCGTTTGATTAGGTTAGGTTAAGTAAAGCTTGGCCTGGATGGCTTCGACTTTTGTGCTGTACAAAGCCTCTCGGTGGCTTTCTGCGCTCTACCGTGCTCTAGTGTATTCTGCTTGGCTCTGGGAATGCCAGCAATATTGGTCTCGGAACGATAGGTTGAGCTTATCTACGTTTGTGTTTGCCACGCTTGGTAAGGTTAGGGTGGAATAGCTTAGGCTTTTGTGCCGTACGCTGCTAGTCGGTGGACCTCTGTCATGTACTGTTCTCTAATATGTTTGACCAGTCTCTGGGGTGGCCAGTTATAGTGGTCTCTGCACTTTAGTTTAAGTCGTGTTACATTTCGTTGATTTGTGTTCGGAAGGTTTGGTCAGGATTTCTTTGTTCCTTGTGCTATACGCAGCTGCTTGGTGGATTCGTGTACTCCACATTGCTCCAATATGCTGTGCTCGTCTCCTGGGATGCGAGCGATTGTGGTTGTGGCACGTTAGGTTCAGCTCCTTTATGTTCGGTTAGTTTAGGATAGGTTAAGTTTGGTTAGGATTGCTTGACGTTCGTGCCATGCACTGGTTTTCGGTGGGTTTCTGTGATCTGCGGCGCTCAACTATATCCCGCTTCGCTCTGGGAACACCAGCAATACAGGTCGCGGCTCGTTATGTTGGGTTATATTACGTTAGTATAGGTTAGGTTGGGTTAGGTTTGGCCAGGATGTCTTTGACTTTTGTGGTATGGAATGCAGTGCGGTGGATTTCTACGTTCTACTGTGCTGCAGCATATTCTGCTTGGCTTTGCGGAGGCCAGCAATAGTGGTTTCGGAGTGTTAAGTTGTGCTAGGCTGCGTTCGGCTTCGTCACGCTTGCTTACGTTAGGAGAGTGTAGCACTGACTTTTGTGATATACACTGATGTTCGGACGGTTACTGCGCTCGACTGTGCTCTGCTATATTCTGCTTGGCCCTGGGGAGGCCAGCAAAAGTGGTCGAGGAGTGTAACGTTTGGTTAGGTTAGATTAGGTTAAGTTTGTTTGCGATGGCTTTGACTTTCGTGCTATACACTTTCATCTGGTGAATTCCTTCCGTCTGCTGTACTCTTGTATATTCTGCTTGGCTGTGACTCCCCAGAGGCAGCAGTGAGCAATGGCGGTCTCATCACCCCAGGTTTGGTTAGGCTATGTTTGCTTATGTTACGTTTAGTGAGGTTAGGAGAGGGTAGCTTTGGCTTTTGCGCTACACATTGCTATACGCAGATTTCAGCGCTCTGCTATGCACTAATATTTTCCGCCTGGCCCTGAGAATGCCAGCAGTATTATTCTCGGCACGTTAGGTTGTGATAGGTTACGTTTGATTAGGTTAGGTTTAGTCCGCCTATGTTTAGATATCTTTGACTTTTCTGCTATACACAGCGGTTCTATGGATTTCTGCGCTCTTTTCTCCGCCAATAAGTTCGGCTTGGCTTTTCTGAGACCAGGAATAGTAGTCGCGACATGATAGGCTTTGTTAGGCAACGATTGGTTAGGTCTGGTTATGATTTGTTTGGCAAGTATGGCTTCGACGTTTGTGCTATACACACCTATGCGGTGAATTTTTGCGCTCTACTTTGCTCTAATATGTTTCGCCTGGCACTGTGATGCCCAGTAGCAGTAGTCTTGGCACGTTAGGTTGAGTTATGTTTCGTTTCGTTAAGATCGGTTAGGATCGTTTGGTTAGAATTTCTTCGACTTTTGCGCTTTACACTGATACTCGAAGGATTTCTGCGCTTTAAATTGCTCAACTATACTATGCTCGATTCTGTGGAGGCGAGAGTTAGTGGTCGTGGCGCGTAAGCTTGGGATAGGTTACGTTTGGTTTGCTTAGGTCAGGCCAAGTTTGACCAGGGTATGTTTGACTTTCGTGCTATACACTGCAATGCGGTGGCCTCCTGTGTCCTCCTGTGCTCTACTATGTTCTGCTTGGCCCTGGGGAGGCCGGCAATAGTGGTCTCGGCGCGATAGTATTAGTTACGCTACGTTCGATTATGTTACGTTTGGCCAGGTTAGGACAGAGTATATTTGACTTTTGCGTCACACGCTGTTATTCGGTGGATATTGCCATCTAGTGTGCTGTAATTTGTCCCCTTTGGCTCTGGAGTTGCCAGTAACGGTGGTCTCGGTGTGTCGTTTTGAGGTAGGTTGTTCTCGTTAGGCTAGGTTGGAAATGCTTGGTCAGTATTTCTTCTTCGTTTGCGCTGTACACTGCTGTACTGTCGACTTCTACCCTCAGCATTGCCCTACTATAGTCTGCCGGATACTGGGGAGGCGGGCAATGGTGTTCGTGGCACGTTAGTTTGGGACAGGTTACGTCTGAGTAAGTTAGGTTATGTTAAGTTTGGTTAGGGTAGCTTTGGCTTTCTTGCCATACACGGCCATTCGGTGGGTTTCTGTGATGTACTGTGCTCTAATATATCCTGCTTGGTTCATGGGAGTCCAGATGAGGTGGCCGCGGCACGTTATATTGATTTATGCTACGATTGTTTGGGTTAGGTGAGGTAAGGTTAGGATTAGGGTATCTTCGACTTCTGTGCTATACACTGCAATTCGGTTGATTCCTGCGCTCTGCTGTGCCGTAGTACATTCAGCATTTCTCTGTGAATGTCAGCAATAGTGGTCCCGTTACGCCAGGTTGTGCTAGGTTACGTTTGGTTATGTTTTGTTTGGCTAGGTTAGGATAGGCTTCTATGACTTCCTTACCTTACGCTGCTCCTCGGCGGATTTCTGTGATCTACTGTGCTCTGCTGCATTCTGCTTTGCTCAGGCGAGGCCAGGAGCCGTGGCTGCGACACGTCATTTAGTGTTATGCTACGTTCGGTTAGGCTACATTAGGCCAGGCGAGCTTAGGATATCTACGGCTTTGGTGCTATTCACTGCAATGAGGTGGATTTCTACGCTCTACTATGCTCTAATACATTCTGCTTGTCTCTGTTGGGGCCAGCGGTAGTGGTCTCATCACGTTAGGCTGGGTTATGTTACGTTTGGGTACGTTATGTTTGCCCAGGCTAGGATAGGTTTCTTCGACTTTTACGCTTTTCACTGCTATACAGTTGGTTTCTGAGATCTAATGTGCTCTAATATGCTCTGCTTGGCTCTGGAGGGGCCGCCAATATTGGTCTCGTCACGTTACGTTGAATTGCGCTACGTTTGTGTAGGTTAGGTTAGGACATGTTAGGTCAGGGTATGTACGATTATTTTGTTATGCACCGCAATGCATAACATGGATTCTGGGCTCTGCTGTGCTCTATTAACATCTTGCTTGGCTCCGTGGAGGCCAGAAATAGTGGTCTCTGCACGTTAGGCTGAGCTAAGCTACGTTCGGTTGTGTTACATTTGGTGAGCTTAGGATAAGAAAGTTTAGACTTTTGGGCTATTCACTGCTATCCGCAGATATCTTCCTCTTCTGTATTCTAATATCTACTGCCTGGATCTGGGGAGGCCACCAATAGTAATCTCGGCACGTTAGGTTCAGTTAGGTTACGCTTAGTTTGGTTAGGTTTGCAACGCTCGGCCAGGTTAACAAAGACTTTCGTGCTGTAGACTATTTTTCGATCCATTACTGCGCTTGACGATGCTCTACTGTTTCTGCTTGGCCCTGGGGAGTTCACGAATAGTGGCCGCGGCACGTTATGTTGAGGCAGGCTACGCTTGGTTAGGGTACGCTTACTTAGGTCATGTTTGGATGGATACGACTTTCGCGGTACACACTGATATCCGGTGGATTTCACCGCTCATAGTGCCCTAGTACGTTCAGCTTGGCACATGGAAGGGTAGCAGCAATGTTCTCGGCACGTTACGTTGAGGCAGGTTACGTTCGGCTATGCTAGGTTAGGTCTCGTTTGGTTATGATGGCTCCAGCTTTAGTGCTATGCACAGCAATTCGGTGGATTTCTGCGCTCAACTAGGCTCTAGTTTGTTCTACTTGTCTCTGAGTAGAGCAGCAGTAATGGTCTCGTCACTTTGGGTTGAGTTAGATTACGTTTGGTTATGGTACGTTTGGTTAGGTTAGGATAAGGTTGATTTGACCTTCATGCCGTACACAGCTTCTCGGTGGACTTCTGCGCTCTACATTGCTCTAATATACCCTACTTGGTTCTGCGGACGCCAGCAATGGCGGTGTCGGCACTTCCGGTTGAGCTATGCTACGTTCGCTTGTGTTATGTTAGTCTGCGTTAGGTTTAGATATCTTCGACTTTCGTGTTATAAACTGCTATTCGGTGGATATCTGCGCTCTACTGTGATCTACTACAATCTCATCGACCATGGAGAGGCCGGCGATAGTGGTCGTGGCGTGATACGTTGCGTTAAGTTAGCGTCTGGTTATGCTACGCTTGGATATGGTAGGATATGGTAGCACTGACTTTTGTGCTATGCACATCTATCCGGCGGATTTCTGCGCTGTACACGACTGGACTCTACTCTGCTCGTCTATGGCGGGCCAGTAATTGTGGCCCCGACGCGATTTGTTATGTTATGCTACGTTAGGTTAGGCTTTGTTTGTATGGGTTAGGTATGGATAGCTTCGACTTACGTGATGTAAACTGCATTTCGGTGGATTCCTGAGATCTACATTGCTCTGATAGCATCTGCTTGTCTCCGCGGAGGCCAGTAACAGAGGTATAGGCACGTTAGGTTGAGTTAGGTTACGCACGGTATTGTTATGTTTGCTTAAGTTACGCTTGGGTAGCTTTGACTCTTGTGCTATAGACGGCTGTTCGTTGAGTTTATACGTCCAAAATTACTCTACTATACCCTGTTCCTCTCTGGGGAGGCCAGTGGTAGTGGTTCCGGCATGTTTGCTTGAGTTAGGTTTCGTGTAGTTATGCTAAGCTTGGTTCGGTTAAGAGATGATATCCATGACTTTAGTCCCATAGTCTACGATTAGGAGGATTTCAGCGCTCTATAAAGCTCCAGTGCTTTCAGCTTGTCCCTGGAAAGGCCTGCAATAGTTATCTCGGCACGTTATGTGGAGTCAGGTTATGTTCGATTTGGTTGGGCTAGGCTAAGTTAGGTAAGGGTGGCTTTAGCTTTTTTGCTGGACACTGCTATCCCGTGGTTTTCTGCGCTCTGCTGCGCTCAAGTACGTCCTGGTTGGCTCTTGGGAGGGCAACAATAGCGGTGTCGGCACGATAGGTGGAGTCAGGATATGTTCGGCTATGTCCAGTTGGTTTGGGTTAGGCTTGGTTAGCTTGGACTTTTCCGATATACACAGCGATTATATTCATTTCTGCGTCCTACTCTCTACTAACATATTCCGCTGGACTCTGTGGAAGCCAGCAATGGCGGTCGTTGTACGACAGGTTGTGTTAGGTTGCGTTTCGTTAGGCTAGGTTAGGCTATGTTTGACCAGGATAACTTTGACTTTCGTGCTATGCACAGTTATTCGGAGGAGGAGCTCTAACGTGCTCTGGTTGGCTGTGGAGAGGACAGCAACAGCCGTCTCGGCCCGTTACTTTGTGATAGGTTACGTTTGGTTAAGCCGCGACCCGTTAAGTTTGGAAAGGTCAGCCTTAACTTTTGCGCTATGCACTGATAATCGGTGGACGTCTGCGATCTGCTGTGCTCTAGTGTGTTCCTCTTGTCCCGGGGGCGGTCTGCAGTAGCGTTCGTTGCACGCCTGGTTTCCTCTGGTTCCGTTCGCTTTGGTTAGGTTAGGTTATGTTTGGTCAAGATGGCTTTGACTTTTGTGCTATACACTGCTATCCTGTGCATTGCTGCGATCTATCGAGTACTAGTGTATTCCGCTTGGCTTTGATAAGGCCAGCTGTAGTGGTCTCGACTGGTTAGCCTGAGCTACTCTGCGTATGAATATGTAACGCTTGGTTAGGTTAAGAGAGGATAGCTTTGACTTTTGCGCTATACACCGCTATCCGGAGGATTTCTACGCTCTACAGTCCTCTACCGTGCTATGCACGACCCTGGGGAGGCCAGTAATAGTGGTCTCTGCACGTTAGCTTGAGATTGGCTACGTTCGGTTAGTTTATGTTAGTTTTGGTTAGGTATGGATAGCTCTGACTTTTGTGCTTACACTGCTATACGTTGAATTTCTGCACTCTACATTGCTCTACTAACATCTGCTCGTCTCTCCGGATGCGAGCAATAGCGGTATGGTTTGTTAGGTTGTGTTAGGTTGCGTTTGGTTATGTTTGGTACGGTTAGGTTTGGTTAGCGTAGCTTTGACTGTCGTGCTGCGCGCAGGTTTTCGGTGGATTCCTGCTCTCCACTGTGCTCTGTCCTAATTTTCTAGACCATGTGGAGGCCAGAAATACTGGACGCCGCAAGTTACGTTGCGTTTGCCTACGTTAGGTTAGGTTACGTTGGTTTGGGTTAGGTTTGAATATGTGAGCTTTTTCTGCTGTAGACTTCGATTGTATTGATTTCTGCGCAATACTGTCCTGTAATAATTACTGCTTGGCTCTAGGGAGGCCAGCAACAGTGGCGGCGGCACGTTTGTTTGAGATTTATTACGTCTGGTTGTGTTACGATTGGTTAGGGTAAGGTGAGGTACCTTTGAATTTTTTGCTGCATACTGCTTATCGGTGGTTTTCTCAGCTCTACTCTTCTCTAATATGCTCTGCTTTGCTCTGCTGTGGCCAGAAATAGTAGCCGTGGCACGTTAGGTTGTGTTAGGTTACGTTTGGTTAGCTTACGTTAGCACGGTAAGGTCTGCATAGCTTTGATTTTTCTGCTATTCACTGCAATTTTATGGATTTCTGCGCCCTACTATCCTCTAATATTCATTGCATGGCCCTCGGGAGGCCAGAAATAGTGGTCGCGTCCCGTTAGGTAGAGTAATATTACGCTTGGTTAGGTTAAGTTTGTTTGGGTTAGGTTGGGATGCCTTTGACGTTCGTGATATGCATTGCCATCCGTAGAACTCAGCGCTGTATTCTCCAATAATATGCCACGCTTGGCAACGGGGCGGCCAGCAATTGTTTTCTCGGCACGTTAGGTTGAGCTTGGCTACGCTTCGTTATGTTATGTTAGTCTGGATAAGGAATGGATAGCTTTGACTTTGGCGGTGTAAGCTGCTTTTCCGTTGATCTCTGCGCTCCACGGTGCTCTAGCATGACCTGCTTTACTCCGGGGAGGACAGCAATATTGGTCTAGGCTCGTTAGGGTGAGTTATGTTACGTCTGGCTTTGTTATATTTGGTTAGGTTATGCTATGGCAGCTTTCACTTTTGTGCTGTACACTCTTATTACGTGGATTTTTGCGCTCTCCTGTGACCTAATGTTCCCTGCGTTGCTCTGGGAAATCCAGAAATTGTGACCGTGGCGCACTAGGTTGAGGTAGGTTACGTTTGGTTAGTATAGGTTAGTTTGGGTTTGGTTCGGATATCTTTGACCATCGTGCTATACACTGCCATTCTATGTACCTCTGCGCTCTACTCACTTCTAACATGCCCTGGTTGTCGATGGGGAGGCCAGCATTTGTGGGCTAGGTACGTTAGGTTGAGATGGGTTACGTTTGATTAGGCTGTGTTACGTCAAGTTAGGATAGGATATCTCGTACTTTTTTGCAAGACACTGCTATTCGGACGATTCCAGCGCCCTACATTGCTCTCCTATACTCTGCTTAGCTCTCGTGAGGCCAACAATGGCTTTGGTGGCACATCAGCTTGTATTGCGTTACGCCTGCATACCTTGAGATTGGGTAGGTTAGATCGAGATAGCCTTAACGTTTGTGCTATACAGCGCTATTCCTATTATGCCACCGCTATTATGCCTCTATGGGGAGGACGGCAATATTATTCTCGCCACATTATGTTTAGCTATGTTACGCTTGGTTTGGCAAGGTTGGGAGAGGTTAGGTTATTATATCTTTGACTATTGTGCCACACACTGCATTGCCGTGGACTATTGCGTTCTACTGTGCTCTAGTATGTTCTGCTTCGCTCTGTGGAGGCCAGCATGCGTGGACTCGGCACGCTTGGTTGAGATAAGTTAAGGATGGCATGGCTAGGTTGGGATACGTTTGATTAGGGTAGCCTTGTCTTTTGTGCTATACACTGCTGCTCGGCCGATGTTTGTACACTGCATTGCTCTACTAGCGTCTGCTTGAATTTGTGGAGGCCACTAATAGCGGCCGTGGCACATTTGGTTGGGTTATGTTACCGTTGGTTATGTTAGGTTAGGTTAAGTTTAGCCAGGGTGTCTTCGCCTTTTGCGCTGTACGCTGCTACTCGGTGGCTTTCTGCGCTCTACTGTGTTCTACTACACTCTGCTCTTCTCTGGGGATGCCAGTATTCGATGTCTCGGCCCGTTCGTTTGAGTTAGGATACGTTTGGCTACGTTACATTAGTTTCGGTTGCGCTTGGATAGAACTGACTTTCGTGGTATACGCTGCTATACGTTGAATTTCTGCGCTCTAGTGTGCTGTAGTTTTTTCTGCTTGGTTCTGGCGATGCCAGCAATGGTGGTCTCGGAGGGCTATGTTGAGTTGCGTTGCGCTTTGTTTGCCAAGGTTTGGATAGGCCTGGTTGTGTTAGCTTTGTCCTCTGTGCTATACACAGCTATTCGGAAGATACCAGTGAACTGCGTTGCTCTACTAGCAGCTGCTTGTCTCTCGGATGGCCAGCAAT
>NW_016910803.1:77271-82983 GCF_001483705.2 Eufriesea mexicana
GATCTGGGTAGGGAAACAATGGCGGTCTCGGCAAGTTAGGTTGTATCACGTTATTTTTCGTTACGTTACGTTGGATTGGGTTAGACTTTGGTAGCTTTGACTTTTCTGATACACACTGCGACTCAATGGATTTCTGCATTCTACTCTCCACTAGTGTGTTCTGCTTGGCTCTGGGGAAGCCAGCAATAGAGGTCGCGGCACGTTAGGTTGTGTTAGGTAACGTTTGGTTATGTTACGATTGGCTAGGTTAGGAGAGGATTGCTTTGACTTTCGTGCTATAGTCTGCCGTTAGGTGGATTTCTGCGCCCTACAGTGCTTTAATATGCGCAGCTAGGCTCTTGGGAAGGCAGCAATAGTGGCATCGGCACGATATGATCAGTCAGGTTACGTTCGGATAGGTTGGGTTTGGCTATGTTTGGTCAGGATAGCATCAACTTCTGTGATATACACTGCTATTGAGTGGAATTCTGCGATCTACTGTGCCATAGTTTGTCCTCCTTGGCTCTGAGGTGAGCAGCAATTGCGGTCTCTGTACGTTAGTATGAGTTACGCAACGTTTGCGTATGTTCCGTTGGTTTGGAATAGGTTTTGTTAGCACTGACTTATATGGTACACACTGCGTTTCTATGGATTTCTGCGTAATTCACTCCACTATTGTGTACTGATGGATCTGGGGAGGCCGTTAGTATTGGTCGCAGCAAGTTGGGCTGGGTTAGGTTGCGTTTGGTAATGTTACGGTAGGCTAGGTTAGGAGGAGGTGACTTTAACTTCAGTGCTATGGTCTGCTATGAGGAGGAATACTGAGTTCTACAGCGCTGTAATATTTTCAGCTTGGCCCTGGGAAAGTCTGCAACAGCTGCCTCGGCTCGTTATATTGTGACAGGTTACGGTCGGTTAGGTTGGTCTAGGCTATGTTTGGTTACGGTAGCTTTAACTTTTGTGCTGCACACTGCTGCTTGTTGTATTTCTGCACTCTGCTGTGCTGTAGTATGCCCTGCTTGGCTCCGGGATTACAGCAATAGCGGCACCATAGATTGGCTATGCTATGTTCGTTTATGTTCTGTTGTTCTGTGTTAGGCTTGGCAAGCTTTGACGTTTCTTATATACACAGCGGTTCTAAGGATCTCTGAGTTCGTCTCTGAACTAATGTGTTCAACTTGGTTCTGGGGAGGTTATCAATGGTTGTCGCTGAATATTAGAATAAGCTAAGCCACGTTCGGTTATGTTACGGTTGGATATGTTACGCAATGATAGCTTTGACCTTAGAGATATAGTCTGAAATTAGTTTGATTTCTGCGACCTACAGTTCTCTAATATTTTCAGTTTAGCTCAGGGAAGGCCAGCAATAGCTCTCTCGGCTCGTTATGTTGAGACAGGTTACGTTCGGTTGTGTTGGGTTAGGCTAAGTTTGGTCAGGATAGCTTTCCCCTTTGTGCTGTACAATGCTGTCCGGTTTATTTCTGCGATCTAGCGTTCTCTAGTATGACCTGCTTGGCTCTGTGGAGATCAGCAATAGCGGCCTCGGCAGGTTAGTTTCAGTTACGCTATGATTGACTATGGTCCATTCGTCTGGGATAGGTTTGGGTAGCTTCGACTGATCTGAAGTACAGTGTGATTCTGTCGATTTCTGCGGTCTGCTCTCCACTAATGAATCCTGCTTGGCTCTGGCGAGGCCAGCAATTGTGCTCGCTGAACGTTTGGTTGCGTTAGGTTACGCTTGGTTATGTTACGTTTGGCTCGGTTAGGAGAGGATAGCTTTGACTTTAGAGCCATAGTCTGCTATTACGTGGATCGCTGCGCCCTAGAGTGCCCCAGAATTTTCAGCTAGCTCTGGGGGAGACACCAATAGCGGCCTCGCACGTTATCTTGTGCCAGCTTACGATCGCTTATGTTGGGTTATGCTAAGTTTGGTTATGATAGCTCCAACCTTCGTGCTGTACGCTGCTATTCGGTGAATTTCTTCACCCTACGCTGCTCTCGTATGTCCTGCCTGGATCTGGGGTGGGCAGCAATAGCGGTCTCGGTACGATAGGTTGAGGTGGGCTATATTTGATTATGTCCTGCTTGTTTGGATTCGGTTTGTGTAGCTTTGACTTTTCAGATATACACTGCGGTTCTATGGACCTCTGCGTTCTATTCCCACTTATATGCTCTGCTTGACTCTGGCGAGGCCAACAACAGTGGTCTCGGCACGTTACGTTGAGACAGGATGCGTTCGGTTACGTTGAGACAGGATGCGCTCGGTTACGTTGGGATAGGATTAGTTTGTTCAGGGCACACTTAACTTTTGTGCTGTACACAGATGTTCGGTGGATTTCTGCTCTCTGCTGTGCCCCAGCATGTCCTGCTTGGCTCTGGAGGGGGGGGGGGCAGCAATCGCGATCTCGGCACGTTAGGTTGAGTTAGGCTATGTTAGGCTATGTTCTGTTGGTTTGTGTTAGGCATAGGTAGTTCTGACTTTACTGATATACACAGCGATTCTATAGACTTCTGCGTTCTTCTCGTCACTAATGTGTTTGTCTTGGCTCTGGGGAGGCCAGCAATATTGGTGGCGGCATGTTAGGTTGAGTTAGGTTCCGTTCGGCTAAGCTACGGACGGACATGTTAGGCGAGGAAAGCTATGACATTAGTGCTATGCTCTGATATTAGTTGGACTCCTGCGCCTTACAGTGCTCTATTACTTTCTGCTTGACTCAGAGAAGGCCAGCAATAGCGGTCTCGGCACGACATGATGTGTCAGGTTACGTCTGGTTATGTTGGGTTATGCTAAGCTTCGTTAGGATAGCTTTGACCTCTGTGTTGTACACTGCTGTTCGGTGGACTTCAGCACTCTAGTGCGCTCTAGTATGTCCTGCCTGGTTATGGGGGGGGGGGCAGCAAAGGCGGTTTCGGTACGCTATGTTCTGTTAGGCTAAGTTTGGCTATGACCTTTCGGCTTGGGTTAAGCTTAAGTAGCTCTGACCCGTCTGATATAAGCAGTGATACCGCCGATTTCCGCGTCCTCCTTTCCACTAACATTTTCAGCTTGGCTCTGGGAAAGCCAGCAACAGTGGTATAGGCTCTTTGGGTTGAGTTGCGTTGCTTTTCGTTATGTCACGATTGGCTAGGTTAGGAATGGATAGCTTTAACTTTCGCGCAATAGTCTGTTTTTATGTTGACTTCTGCGACTTACAGTGCTCTAATAACCTCAGCTTGTTTCCGGGGAGTCCTTCAATGGTGGTCTCGGCAAGATAGGTTGAGTTACGTTACGTTTGGTTACGGTAGGAGAGGATATCTCTGGCTTTAGTGCTATTCTCTGCCATTTGTCGGATTTCTGCTCCCAACAGTGATCTATTACTTTCAGCTTGGACTTGGGAGGACCAGCAATAGTGGTCTCGGCTCGTAATTTTGAGTCAGATTTGGTTCGGTTAGATGGTTTTGGATAAGTGCGTCTCGGGTAAATATTACTTTCGTGCTGTGCACTGACATTCGGTAGATTTCTGAGATCAGCCCTACTCTAGTGTACCCTGCTTGCCTTTAGGGATGGCAGCATTTGCGTTCGCGGCAAGTTATGTTGAGTTAGACTATGATTGGCTATTTTCTGTTGGTATGGGTTAGGCTTGGGTAGCTTTGGCTTTTCTGATATACAATGAGATTCTATGGATTTCTGCGTTCTACCCTCCGCTAATGTGTTCTGTTTGGCTGTGGCGAGGATAGCAATTGTGACCGCGCCACGTTAGGCTTGGTTAGGTTACGTTTGGTTACGTAAAGTTTGGCTAGGCTATGAGAGGGTAGCTTTGACTTTAGAGCTATAGTCTGCTATTACGTGGATCGCTGAGCCCTAGAGTGCCCCACAATTTTCAGCTAGCTCTGGGGGAGACACCAATAGCGGTCTCGCACGTTATCTTGTGCCTGCTTACGGTCGCTTATGTTGGGTTATGTTAAGATTGGTTAGGATAGCTCCAACTTTCGTGCTGTACGCTGCGATTCGGTGAATTTCTTCAACCTACGCTGCTCTTGTATGTCCTGCTTGGATCTGGGGTGGGCAGCAATAGTGGTCTCGGTACGATAGGTTCAGGTGGGCTATATTTGATTATGTCCTGCTTGTTTGGATTCGGTTTGTGTAGCTTTGACTTTTCAGATATACACTGCGGTTCTATGGATCTCTGCGTTCTATTCCCACTTATATGCTCTGCTTGACTCTGGCGAGGCCAACAACAGTGGTCTCGGCACGTTACGTTGAGACAGGTTGCGTTCGGTTACGTTGGGATAGGATAAGTTTGTTCAGGGCACACTTAACTTTTGTGCTGTACACAGATGTTCGGTGGATTTCTGCTCTCTGCTGTGCCCCAGTATATCCTGCTTGGCTCTGGGGAGGGCAGCACTGGCGGTCTCGGCAAGTTAGGTTGAGTTAGGCTACGTTTGTCTAAGTTATGTTGATTCGTGTCGGATTTGGGTAGCTTTCACTTGTCCGATACCCACTGGGGTTCTATCGGTTTCTGCGATCTACTATCCAATAATGTGTCCCGCCTGACCCTGCGTAGGACAGCAATGGTGGTCGCGGCACGTAAGGTTTTTTTGCGATATGTTTGGTTATTTTACACTTGGTTGCGTTACGAGAGGATTGCTTTGACGTTAGTGCCATTGTCTGCCATTAGGTGGATTTCTGCTCCCTACAGAGCTTTAATATTCCCAGCTTGGCTCTGGAAGTCCGGCAACTGTGGTCTCGTCTCCTTATGATGTGTCGAGTTACGTTCGTTAATGTGGGTTATGCAAACTTAGGTCAGGATTACTTTAGCCTTTGCGCTGTAAACTGCAATTCGGTGGACTTCAGCACTCTACTGTGCTCTAGTACGTCCTGCCAGACTCCTTGGTGGGGGGAGGGGTGGAGGCAGCAGTAGCGTTTTCGACACGTTAGGTTGAGTTATGTTACGTTCGGCTTTGTCATGTTTGGCTAGTTTAAGAGAGGGCTGCTTTGACTTAGTGATGTTGTCTGCTATAAGGTGGGCTTGTACGACCTACATTACTCTCATATTTTCAACCCCGCTCTGTGAAGGCCAGCAATAGTTGTCTCGGCACGTTATGTTGTGCCAGGTTACGCTCGGTTATGTTGAATTTGGCTAAGTTTGGTTGGAATGGCTTCATCTTTTGAGCTGTACTGTGCTATTCTACGGATTTCTGAAATCTACTTTGCTCTAGTATGATCAGCTTGGCTCCTGGGAGGGAAGCAATAGCGCACGCGGCACGATAGGTTAAGTTGCGCTATGTTTGTTTATGTCCTATTTGTTTGGGTTAGGATTGTGTAGCTTTGACCTTTCAGACATACACTGCGATTGTATGGACTTCTGCGCTCTACTCGCCGTTAGCGTGTTCTGCTTGTCTCTGGGGAGACCAGCAGTAGTCGTCACGGCAAGTTAGGTTGTACTAGGTTACGTTTGGTTATATTATGATTAGTCATGTTTGGAGACTATAGCTTTGACATTAGTCCTATAGTCTGCTATTAGGTGGATTTCTGCGCCCTACATCACTGTAACGGTTTCAGCTCGGCTCCGGCGAGGACAGTAATAGTGGTCTCAGCGCGATGTGCTGATTCGTGTAACGTCCGGTTGGGTTGGATGAGATAAAGTTTGGTTAGGAAAGGCTTATGTCCTCTGCTGCACACAGATATTCGGTGGAGGTCTGCGCTCTACTTTGCGAAAGTGTGTCCTGCCTGGCTCTTGAGGGGGGGGGGGG
>NW_016910803.1:83024-113488 GCF_001483705.2 Eufriesea mexicana
CAGTAGCGGTTTCGGCACGTTATGTTGAGTTAGGCTGTATTCGGCTATTTTCGGTTGGTTTGGGTTAGGTTTGGGTAGCTTTGCCTCCTCTGATATGCACTGCTATTGTATGGACCTCTGCGTTGCACTCTACACTATTCTGTTCTGCTTTGCTCTGTGTGTGCCAGCAATATTGTCATATGCACCTAACAATGAGTCGGTCTGCGTTCGGTTAGGTTAGGTCAGGATATGTTTTGTCAGTGTAGCTTTAACTTTTGTGCTGTACACAGCTATTCGGCGGATTTCTTCAATCTACTAAGCTCTAGTATGTCCTGCTTGACTCTGGGAAGGGCAGCCATGGCGGACTCGGAACGTCAGTATTAGTTACGTTTGGCTATGCTCTGTTGGATTGGATTAGGATTGGTTAACTCTGACTTTTCCAATATGCACTGCGATCATATGGACTTCTGCATTCTTCTTTCCACTAACGTGTTCAGCTTGACTCTGGGTAGGCGAGCAACGGTGGTCGCGGCACGTTTGGTTTTGTTGGGATACGCTTGGTTATGTTACGGTTGCTTAGATTACGAGAGGATAGCTTTGATGTTAGTGCCATTGTCTGCCATTAGGTGGACTTCTGCACTCTACAGTGCTTTAATATTCCCAGCTTGGCTCAGGAAAGCCAGAAACTGTGGTCTCTTCTCCTTATGCTGTGCCGAGTTACGTTCGTTAGGATGTGTTATGCAATTTGAGGTCAGGATAGCATTAGCGTTTGCGCTGTGCGGTGCGATTCTGCGAATTTCTGTATTCTACTCTCCACTAGTGTGTTCCGCTTGGCTCTGGGGAGACCAGTAATTGTCGTCGCGGCACGCTATGTTGAGTTATGTTACGCTCGGCTATGTTACGGTTGGTCAGGTAACGAGAAGATAGCTTTGACTTTATTGCAATAGTCTGCTATTAGACGGATTTCTGCGCCATGCAGTGCTCTAATGCTGTCAGCTTGTCGCTGTGATTGCAAGCAACAATCGTCTCGGCACGTTATGTTGAGTCATGTTACGTTCGGTTAGGTTGGGTTAGGCAATATTTGGTCAGGTCAGCTCTAACTCTTGCGCTGTCCGCTGCTATTCGGTGGATCTGTGCGCTCTACTGTGCTCTAATTTGCCCAGCTTGGCTTTGGGGTGGGCAACAATTGCGGTCTCGCCACGATAGTTTGTGTTATGTTACGATTGGTTAGGATAGGGGAGGATATCGTTGACTTTAGTGCTATAGTCTGCTATTAGGTAGATTCCTGCCCCCTGCAGTGCTCTAGCATTTTCATTCTGGCTCAGGGAAGGCCAGCAGCATTCGTCTCGGCACGTTACGGTGAGTCAAGTTACGTTCGGTTAGGTTGGGTTAGGAAATGTTTGGTCAGGATAGCTTTACCTTTCTCGCTGTACGCTCCTATTGGATGGATTTATGCGCGCTACTGTGGTCTAGTACGTCCTGCTTGGCCCTGTGGAGGGTAGCAATAGCGGTCTCGGCACGCTAGGTTGAGTCAGATTGTGTTCGGCTATGTTGCGTGTGCCTAGGCGTGGTTTGGCCAGGTTTGGCTAGGATATCCTAGGCTTTTGTCCTATTGGCGGCTACTCGGGCTACTACAGTGTTCTACATTGCTCTGCTATACTCTGCTTTGCACCCGTGAGGCCAGCAATAGCGGTCGTGGCACGTCAGGCTGGGTTACGTTACGTCGGCTTATGATACGTTTGGTTAGGTAAGGACAGGATAGCTTTCACTTTTGTGCCGTACACTGCTATTCGGTGGACTTCTGCGCTCTACTGTGCTCTAATATGCTGGGGGACTGGCGCTGGGAATGCCAGCAATAGAGACCTCGGCACGCTAGGTTGAGTTAGGCGGCGTTCGGTTTGGTAGCGTGTGTTTATGATACGATAGGATTGCTTTCACTTTTATGCTATGCACTTCTATTCAGTGGATTTCCGCGCTCAGCATTACTCTACTTCACTCTGATCGACTCTGGGGAGACCAGCAATAGCGGTCGTGGCAAGATAGGTTGAGTTATGTTGTGCCTCATTATGTTGGGTTGGGTTACGTTTGGTTAGTATGGCTTTGACTTTTGTGCTATTCACTGCTATACCGTGTATCTCTGTGCTCTACTGTGCTGTAATATGCCCGGCTTGTCTCTACGGAGGCCAGAAATGGCGGCCGTGCCACGACAGGTTGTGCTAGGCTACGTTTGGCTACGTTATGTTATCTTGTTTAAGGATTGGACAGATTTGGCTTCCGTGGTATACACTGATATCCTGTGGACTTCTGTGCTCTACTGTGCTCTATCAAATTCTGCTTGCGTTTGGGGAAGCCGGCTATAGTGGTCGAGGTACGATAGGTTTAGATATTCTACGTTTGGTTAGGTCAGGTTACGACTGGTTAGGTCACGATATTTTTTACTTTTGTGCTGTACATTGCTGTTTGGTGGCTTATATCTCCCTAAAGTGCTCTAGTATGTTCTGCTTGGCTCTGGGGTGGCCAGTAATTGTGTTCTCGGCACGTTAAGCCGTGTTACGCTACGTTCGGGTATGTTAGGTTTGGTTGGATTTGGTGGGGCTAGATTTGACTGTTGTGCTATACGTTGCGATTCTGTCGATTCCGCGTCCTACATTGCTCTGCAACGCTCTGCTTGTCTCTGGTGGGGCCAGCCATACTGGTCGCGGCTTCCTAGGCTGTGTTACGTTACGTTTGGGCTTATTAAGGTTGGCTATGTAAGGACGGGATAGCTTTGATCGTTGCGCTATACACTGCAATTCGGTGGACTTCAGCGCTCTACAGCGCTCTAGTATATTCTGCCTGGCTCTGGGGAGGCTAGCTACACTGGTCCCTGCATGTTAGGCTCAGTTAAGCCACCTTCGGTTATGTTGCGTATGGTCATGTTGGGAGAGGGTAGCTACGACTATTGTGCTATGCACTGCGATTCTATTGATTTCTGCGCACTACTCCCTTCTAAGGTGTACTGCTTGGCTCTGGTGCGGGCAGCAATAGTGGTCGCGTGTCGTCAGGCTGTGCTATATTACGTTTCGCAGCGTTACGTTTGGCCTGGTTAGAATAGGATAGCTTTGACTATTTTGCTGTACACTGCTCTTCGGACGATACCTTCGCTCAGGGCTGCTCTACTAACATCCGAATGTCTCTGGGGATGTCAGCAATAGTGGCCTAGGCACGTTATATTTATTTAGGCTACGTTCGGTTAGGTAAGGTTAGGAAAGGTTAGGTCAGGATATCTTCGACACTTGTGTTACACAATCCAATGCGGTGGTTTACTGTGCTCTACTGTGCTGTAGTATATTCTGCTTGGCTCTGGGGATGCAAGTGATTGTGGCCTCGGCTCGTTAGGTTAAGTTAGATTACTCTCTGTCACGTTACGTTAAGTTGTGTTAGGTTACGGTATCTTAGACTTTTGTGATGCGCACTGCCGTTATTCGTTCTTCTGTGCTTCCCTCTGCACTACCACACTCTGCTTGTCTCCGTGGGCGACAGGAATAGTGCTGTCGGCAGTTTAGGTTGAGTTATGTTAGGTTTGGTTAGGTTAGGTTTTGTTATGTTTCGTAAGGTTAGATTTGACTTTTGTGATACACATTGCTGTTCGGCAGATTTCAGCGTTCTACATTGCACTGCTATACTCTGCCTAGCTTTCGTGAGGCCAGCATTAGCGGTCGTGGCACGTAAGGTTGGGTTACGTTATGTCTGCTTATGTTACGCTTGGATAGGTTAGGATAAAATAACTCTGACTATTGCGCCATACGCTGCTATTCGGTGGACTTCTGCGCTCTTCATACCTACTCTATACTCTACTCGACTGTGGGGAGGCCAGCAACAGTGGTCTCAGCACTCTTGGCTAGTTTAGGTTACGTTCGTAGACACTACGTTTGGATGTGTTATTATGGGATAGAGTATACCTCTGCGCCTTTAACTGCTATTCGGTGGAATTTTACGCACTACATTGCTCTACAATACCCACCTCCACCCTGGGAAGGCCAGTAGTAGTGTTCTCGGCACGTTAGGTTGTGTTAGGTTACGTTTGGCCTTTCCATGTTTGGTTATGTTAGGCTATGATAGCCATGACTCCTGTGCTGTACACGGTTATTGGGTGCATCCCTGCGCTCTACAATGATCTAGTATACACTGCTTCGCACTGAGAATTCCAGAAATAGTGGAGGCGGCGCGTTAGGTTTGGTTGGGTTACGTTTGCTTATGTTACGTTTGGCATTGTTAGGACAGGATGTCTTTGTCCTTTACGCTACACACTGCTATTCCGTGGATTTCGGCGCCCTACATCGCTCTAATATGCTCTGTCTGGCTCTGGGGATGCCAGCAATAACAATCTCGTCACGTTATGTTGAGTTAGCCTACATTTGATTTGGTTCTATGTTTTGGGTGAAGTTTGGGCAGCTTACACCTTTCTGATTTGTACTGCTATACTATGGATATATACGTCCCACGATACGGATCTATTTTCTGCACGGCTCTGGGTAGGCCAGCAATCGTGATCGCGGCACGTTATGTTGTGTTGGATTACGTTTGGTTATGTTACGCAGGGCTAGATTAGCAGGAGATACTTGTCACTATTATGCTATACACTGCTATCCTATGTATTTCTGCGCTCCGCATAGATCTACTATACTATACTCGATTGCATGGAGACTAGAAATGGCGGTCGTGGTACGATATTTCATCAATGTAGATCGCTGAAATCCAACGAGCAGCAGTGTGTAGAATAAAAGTCGGTGCTATCATATCCTAATATAACCAAACATGACATAACCAAACGTAACTTACCTCAACCTCACGTGCCGAGACCACTGGTGCTGCCCTCACCAGAGACAAGCACAGCATACTAGCTCATAGTAGAGAGCATAAATCAACGGAATTGTGGTGCATAGCACAAAAGTGGAAGCTATTCGGACCAAACTTAGCCTAACCTAACCTTGTCAAACGCAACCTAACTCAACCTAACGTGCCTCTGCCACTACTTCTGGCCTGACGGCAGAAATGCACGGCATATTAGGGCAGAGTAGAGAGGAGAAATCCACCGAAATGCAATATGTGGCACAAAAGTCAGTGATATCCTGTCCTAGCCCAACCAATCGTAACAGCACCAAGCGTAATTAAGCTCAACCTAACGTGCCGCCACCACACAATGCTGGCCTCCCCAGAGCCAAACAGAACATGTTAGGGGAGAGTAGGTCACAGTAATCCATAGGGTCGTAGTGTACAGCAGAAAGGTCAAATATATCCGAACCTAGTCCAAACAAACGTAACCTCTCCTATCGTAGCCAGACACAGCGTGATGTGCCGCGACCATCATTGCTGGCATGCCCAGGCCCAAGTGGAGAATATTAGAGCAGAGTAGAGCGCGGAGGTCCTCCGACTAGCGGTGTATATCGCAATAGTCAAAGTTACCCTATACGAACCTAACCAGACGTGACATAACCAATCTTAGACTAAATCAATCTAACGCGCAGCGGCCACCATTTCTTGCGTCCTCAGAGCAAAGCAGAGTATATTAGGTCTCAGTAGAGCGCAGAAATTCACCGAATGGCGGTGGATAGCGTTAAAGTCGCAGCTATCCTCCCCTCACCTAACCAATCGTGGCATTACCAGTGGTAGCATAGCAATACCTATCGTGCCACGAACACCACTCCTGGCCTCCCTAGGCTCGAGCGTAGTATAGTACAGGACAGCAGAGTGCAGAAAGCCACCAAATAGCAATGTGTATCTCAAAAGTCAAGGAGAACCTATCCTAAACGGACCTAACCTAACATAACCGTACATAGAATAACTAAACCTAACGTGCCGCGACCATTGTTACTGGCCCCTCAGAGTCGAGCAGAGTATAGTAGAGCAACTCACGGCGTAGAAACCCGCACAATTGCCGTGTATAGCGCAAGAGCCAAACTTAACCTAACCAAACGTAACCTGACTCAGGATTTCTTGCCGAGGCCAATATGGCTGAACTCCGGATATACAAGCAGAATATACTAGAGCAGATCAGAGCGCAGGAGGCCAGCGAATAGGTGTGTGTAGCACAAAAGTCTGAGATTGCCTATCCTAACCTAGCCAAGCGTAACGTAACCAAACGCAACATAGTTAAACCTAACGTGCCTACAGCACTACTGCTGGCATCCCCAGAGTGAAGCAGAATATACTAGAGTACATTAAGGCGCAGAAATCTATCGCACAGCTGTGTATTGCTCAAAAGTCGAAGGCATCCTAAAGTAACATGACATCGCCAAATCAAAGCAAACATAGCCTCACTCAACATTAATTGCCAGGACAACTACTGCTTGCCCCCCCTCCCCGAGCCGCGCAGGAAACATTAATGCGCAGTAGATCGCAGAAGTCCGTCCAATAGTAGTATACAGCACAAAAGTCATAGCTATCCTATCCCATCTTAACAACTCGTAGCATAACCGAACGTAATCTACCTCTATCTAACGTGCCGAGACCGCTCTTGCTGGTCCCCCAGAGCCAGACAGGAAAAAACAGAGACCGCTAGAGCGCAGGAGTGCACCGAATAGCAGTGTACAGCACAACATCCATAGTCATCCTATCACAACCTAACCGCAGGTAACCTAACCAAACGTTACATGACTGAAAGATAACGTGGCGCGACCACTATTGCTGGCCTCGCCGCGGCCAGGCAGAATATTGTAGAGCACATCAGAGAGCAGGGGTACAACGAATAACAGTGTACATTACGAAAGTCGAAGTTATCCTCACCGACCAAGCAGGACCTAGCCTACCCGAACGTAACCTAGCTCAACCTAACGTACCGCGAAGACTATTGCTGGCCACGCCAGAGCCGAGTAGAGTACAGCAGCGCAGCGTGGAGCGTAGAAATCCACCGAAAAGCAGTCCATAGGACAAAAGTCAATTCTATCCTATAACAGCATATCCAAACGTAATATAAACAGACGTACCCTAACTCAACTAACAAGCTGATACCGCTGTTGCTGGTTTCCGCAGAGTCAAGCAAAGTATAGTCGGGCAATGCAGAATGTAGAAATCCTCTTAACAGCAGTGCACGGCACATTAGTCGAATCTAACGTATCCTAACACAGCCAAATGTAACATAACCGAACGTTGCTTAACTTAACCTAACGCGCGGAGACCACTATTGCTTGCCTCCCCAGAGCCAGGCAGAATATGTCAGAGCCCAGTAGTGCGCAGTAATCCACCGCATTGCAGTATGTTGCACAAAGTCCAAAAATACCCCATCCTAACGTAACCAAACGTAACACAACCAACCGTTATCAATCCGAACCTAATGTTCCGAGGCCACTATTGCTCGTCCCCGCAGAGTCCAGCAGTGTATAGTAGAGCACATTAGAGCGGAAAAGCCATCAAATAGCAATGTATAGCTCAAAAGTCATTGATATCCTAGTCTAATCAGGCTTATCCTAACCTAACCAAACGTAGAATAACAAAAGCTAACTTGCCGAGATCACTATTACTGGCCTCCACAGAGACGTTCAGTACATAGCAGTGGAAAGTAGGGCACAGAAATCCATCGAATCGCAGCGTAAAGCGGAAATGTCAGAGCTATCCTTTCCGAAACTATCACAATAGATCCTAACCAAACGTAACCGAGCACAAAAGAAATTGCCGAGCCCACTACTGGTGGCCTCCCAGGAGCCAGGCAGAAAATATTAGGGCAGAGTAGAGCGCAGAATTCCACCGAACAACAGTGCATAGCGCGAAAGTGAGAGCTACTCTAACCAAACATAGCATAACCTAAACTGGTTAAACGAAACATAACTCAGCCAAACGTGCCACGGCCATTATTACTGGCCACCCACGTGTCAAGCAGATTACAGCAGAGCGAAACAGAGCATAGAAACCCATCGAGTGGCAGTGTATAACACAAACGTCAAAACTATCATATCCCAACCTAACCAAACGTAACATAACCTACCGCAACATGACTGAGCCTAGCGAGCCGAAAGCACTGCTGCTATCCTCCGCTGCGCCAAGTAGAACATAGAAGAGTACAGTTGAACGCAGATATCCGCCGAATAACAGTGTATACCACGATAGCCAAAACCATTCCAAACAAGCTTAACCTAACCTAAACTAGCCAAACGTAACCAAGCCCAACCTAACATAACGGGGCCACAGTTGCTGGCCTCAGCAGAGGCAAGCATAGCATATAAGAGCAATGTAGAGATCAGAATTCCAACGAATAGTAGTGTATATCACAAAAGTCAAAGCCATAGTGTGTTATCCTAGCCAAGCGAACCGTAACCAAACGTAACACATAACAACCTAACGTTCCGAGGCCATAATTTCTGGAATCCGCCGCGCCAAGCAGAATATATTAGAGCACAGGAGATCGCAGGCGTCCACCGAATAACAGTGTACAGCACGAAAGTAAAAGCCATCCTGTTCGGATTTAGCATAACCTAACATAACCGAAAGTAAACTTACTGAAACAGACGTGCCACGACCACTATTGCTAACCACCCCAGAGTCGAGCAGTGTATAGTAGAGCAACGTAGAGCGCAGGAATCCACCAAATAGCTGCGTACAGCGAAGAGGTAAGAGCTACCATATCCTTACCTAAGCAAACGTAACATAATCATTCGTAACAGAACACAACCTAACGTGCCGCGACCACTATTACAGTCCTCCCCAAGGACAAGCAGAAAATATTAGGAATAGGTGGAGCGCAGAAATCCTCCGAATAGCAGTGTATAGCTCAAAAGTGAAGGCCACACTCTCCTAACCTATCCAAACGTAGCAAAGCCAAACGTGATGTATTTCAATCTAACGTGCCGGAACCACTATTCCTGGCCTCTCCAGAGCAAAGCAGAGCGCACTAGACAACCGTAGAGCACAGAAATCCGCCGCATTGCATTTTACAGCACAAAAGCCAATGATACCTTAACATAGCTTAACCGAACCTACCCTAGCCAAACGTAACCCAACTCATACTAACGTGCCATCAACACTACTTCTGGTATCGCCGTAGTCAAGCAGAGCATAGTTGAGAAATGTAGGGCGCAGTAGTGCATCGCACAGCTGTGGAAAGCACAAAAGTCGAAGGCATCCTAACATAACCCGACCTAACGGAATCAACACAAACATAGCCTCACTCAACATTACGTGCCGGGACCACTATTGCTGCCCCTCCATAACCACGCAGGAAACATTAATGCGCAGTACATCGCAGAAGTCCGTCCAATAGCAATGTATAGCACGAAAGTCAAAGCTACCCTTACCGAAATGCACCCAACCGGACCTAACCATGCGTAAAAGTACAAAACCTAACATGCTGCGACCACTATTGCTGGCCTTCCCAGAGCCAAGCAGAAGATGTTATGGCACAGTACAGCGCAGAAATCCTCCGAACATCAATGAATAGCACAAAGGTCAAGGCTATCCTAACCTAACCTAGCCAACCGTAACATAAATCAACATAACATGACGAGACTTCTATTGCCGCAATCCCCATGGCCTAGCAGAATGTATTAGCGGAAATCAGAGCGCAGGAGTCCAAAGAATCGCAGTGTGCAGCACAAAACCCGAAACTGCCGGAAACTATCCTAACCAATCGTAACATAACCAAACGTAACCTAACTCAACCTACCATGCATCGAACACTATTGCTGGCCTCCACAGAGACGTGCAGTACATAGCAGTGGATAGTAGTGCTAATAAATCCTTAGAATCGCACTGTACAGAGGAAAAGCCAAAGCAATCCAAGCCCAACCCAAACTAACGTGGCATAGCCAAACGTAGCCTATCTCAACGTAACGTGCCCTGACCACTATTGCTGGCCGCAACAGGACCAAGCAGAATGTATCCCAGCACAGTAGAGCACAGAAATCCATCGAATCGCAGCGTAGAGCGGAAAAGTCAGAGCTATCCTTACCGAAAGTGTCACAATAAACCCTAACCAAAAGTAACCGAACACAACCGTAATTACCGAGCCCACTCCTGGTGGCCTCTCCGGAGCCGAGCAGAAAATATTAGAGCAGGGTAGAGCGCAGAATTCCACAGAACAGCAGTGTATAGCGCGAAAGTCAGAGCCACTCTAACGAAATATAGCCTAACCAAGACCAACTAAACTTAACATAACACAATCTAACGTGCCACGGCCATTACTACTAGCCACCCATTTGTCGAGCAGATGCAGCAGAGCAAAATAAGGCATAGAAATCCATCGAATAGCAGTGTATAACACAAAAGTCAGAGCGATAATAACCTAGCCTAATCAAACGTAATACAAGCATACGAAACATAACGCAATATGACGTACCGAGACCACTATTGCTGAGCCCCCCAGAGCAAAGAAAAATATTCTGGAGCAGTGAAGAGCGCAGAAGTCCGCCGCACAGCTGTGTACAGCACAAAGGTCGAATACATCCAAAGCGAACCTGTCCCAACATAAGCTGACCAAACGAAACCTAACTCAATCCAACGTGCAGTGACCACATTTGCTGGCATTCGCAGCGCCAAGCAGAATATAGTATATCACAGGATATAGCAGGTATCCACCGAATAACAGTGTATATCACGAAAGTCAAAGCCCTCCTGTTCGGACTTAGGGAAACTTAACATAACAGAACGTACACTTACTGAGGCAAGCGTGCCACGAGCACTATTGCTGACCACCCCAGAGTTGAGCAGTGTATAGCAGAGCAATGTGGAGCGCAGGAATACATCGAACGGCCGCGTATAACGCAAAGGTTAAAGCTATCGTATCCTAACCTAAGCAAACGTAACATAACCGTACGTGACCGAACACAGGCTAACGTGCCGCGACCACTATTGCTACACACCCCAGAGCTAAGCGGAAAATATTAGAGCACAGTGGTGCGCACGATTCCACGGAATAGCAGTGTATAGAGCAAAAGTCAAAACTATCCTATTCTAACCTTTCCAAACGTTACGTAATCGAACGTAACATAGCTCAAACTAACTTGCCGAGACAACTGTTGCTGTCCTCCCCAAGGACAAGCAGAGAATATAAGAACAATGTAGAGCGCAGAAATCCACCGATTAGCTGCGTACGGCACAAAAGTCAAAGCTACCATGTTCCAACCATACCATACGTAACGTAACTAAACTTGACATAACCAAACCATTCGTGCTCAGACCTGTACCGCTGCCATCAGCAGAACCAAGCAGCACATATTAGAGAGAGTAGAGCACAGGGATCCATATAATCTCAGTGTATAGCACAGAAGTCAAAGCTAACCGATTCTAACCTAGCCAAACGTAACGTAGCCATACATAGCCTAGCACAACCTAATTGGCCGAGACTACTATTGCTGGCCTTCCCAGGGCAAGGAAGAATATGCTAGAACACGGCAGAGCCCAGACATCCTCCGCATTGCAGTATACAGCACAAAAGTTTGCCATAACCATACCTTACCTGTAATAACGAAACATAAACAATCGTAGCATAGCTCAGACCATCTTGCCACTACTGCTATCCTACCGACGGCCGATCAGGAAGCAGTTTAGTGCAGGGGAACGCAGAAGTCCACCGAACAACAGTGTATGGCACGAACGTCAAAGCTGTCCTAACCGAACAAACCTCACCTAACCTAACAAAATGTAACATTGCTCAATCCAACGTGCCGAGACCACAGTTGCTAGCATCCCCAGAGCCGAGCAGAACATATTAGAGGAGAGGAGAACGCAGAGGTCCATTGTATCGCATTGTATAACAGAAAAGTCAAGGTTATCCAAACCTAACCCATCCTAACGTAACCTTTCCAAACGTAGCGTAACCAAACATAACGTTGCGCGGACACTATTGCTGGCCTCCACATGGCCAAGCCGAATGAATTAGAGCACAGCAGTGCGCAGACATGCGTCGAATAGTCGTGTATAGCAAAAAAGTCAGACCTACCCTATTCTAACATGGCAAACCGTAACATAACCAAACGTAACATAGCTCAACCAAACGTGCCGCGAGAGCTATTGCTGGCCACCCAAAGACGAGCAGGATATATTAGAGGAGACCAGTTCGCAGAAATCCACACAATCGCAGCATATAAAAGAAAAGTTAAAGCTATTCAAACCTAATCCAAACCATCATAACCTAACCTACCGAGGCATATCTCAACATAACGTGCCGCCGCCGCTATTGCCTGACACACGAGGGACAAGCAGAATATAGTAGAGCACAGTAGAACGCAGAAGTCCGCCCAAAAACAGTGTATAGCACGAAAGCCAATGCTATCTTGGTCGAAATAATCACAGCGCAGCCGATCCAAACGTAACATAACACAACCAAACGTGCCGAGACCACTGTTGCTGTCCCACAAGAGACAGGCAGAAGATATTACAGGAGTGTAGAGCTGAGAAATCCATAGGAACACAGTGTATAAACGAAAACTCAGTGCTGTCCAAACCTAACCCATGCCGACATAACCTAACCAAACCTAGCCTGACTCAATATAACGTGCGGCGGCCACAACCGCTGGCCCACCCTGGGCGAAGCAGAACACAGTAGAGCACGATAGAGAGCAGGAACCCACCGAATAACAGCGTATGGCGCGATATGCGGAGCTATCTCGACCGAAATATACCTAACCTAACGTCGCAAACGTAACCTAACTGTGGTCGAGGCACGTTACGGTTGGTTAGGTTAGGTTAGGATAAGTCTGGTCAGGATGCCCCTGACCTCTGTGCTATGCACTGCAAGGCGGTCGACTCCTACTCTTTACTGCGCTCTAGCATATTCTGCTTGGCTCTGTGGAGGCCAGCTATAGTGGCTTCGGCACGTTAGGTAGGGTTACGTTACGTTTGTTCATGTTAAGTTTGGTTAGGTTAGGAACGGATGGATCTGACTTTTGTGCTATACACTGCTGTGAAGTGTATCTCCTCGCGCTGCTGTGATCCAATACGCTCTGCTTCGCTCTGGGGCGGCCAGAAATAACGACTGCGGCGCGTTAGGTAGTGTTAGGTTACGTTTGTTTAGGTTGTGCTTGTTTGGGCTGGGATAGGATCTCCTAGATTTTTGCGCTGTAAGCTGAAACGCGGTGGATTTCTGCGCTGTATTGTTCTCTCGTATGTTCTGCTTGGTCCTGTGGAGACCAGAAATAATGGTCTCGCCATTTTTCTTTGTGATATGCTACGCTTTGTCATGATACATTCGCTATTGTTACATTCCGGCAGCTTCGATTTTTCTGATATACACCGCGATTGTATGGATTCATGTGCTCTATTGCCGTCTGTTATGCTCTGCTCGGCTCCGTGGAGCCCAGAAATGCTGGTCGCTGTACGATAGGTTGAGTTAGATTACGTTTGGTTGGCATACGTTATTTTGGTTTGGTTACGGTATCTTCGACTTCTGTGCTCAACACTGCTATCCTATTGACTTTTGCGCTCTGCTGTGCTCTATCATACTATGATTGTCCCTGGGGACGCCAGCAGTAGTGGCCGCGACACGTTAGTTTGGATTATGATACGTTTGGCTATGTTAGGTTAAGTTAGGGTTGGTATACATATCTTTGACTTTTGCGCTATACAATTCTATTCGGTGTATTCCTATGCTCCACATTTCTCTACTATACCCTGCTCGACTCTGGGGTTGCCATTAATAGTGGTCTCGGCACGTAAGGTATAGATAGGTTACGTTTTGTTAGGATTGGTTTGGTTGGGTTTGGATATGTGGCCTTGACTTTTGCGGTGGACACGGCAATTCGGTGAATCCTTACCCTCTACATTGCTCCACTGCACTCTGCTCGACTGTGGAGGGGCCAGCAATAGTAGTCCCGGCACGTCAGTTTGATTTAATCTAGGTTTGGTTATGTAACGTTTGGTCAGGGTCGGAGATGATAGCACAGACTTTTCCGCTATGCACTGCTATTTAGTTGACTTCTGCGCTGTACTGTTCTCTGATATGCTCCGCTTCGCTCTGGGGATTTCAGCCATAGTGGTCTCGGAATGTTAGATTAAGTTAGGATAGAATAGGTTTGACATTTGTGCTATAAACTGCCATTAGGCGGGTTCCTACGATCCACATTGCCCTACCATAATCTGCTCGGCTCTTGGGATGCCAGTAATAGCGATCGCGGCGCGTCAGGTTGGGTTAGGTTACGTTTGGATAGGTTGGGTTTGTCTGGGTTAGGTTTGGATATCTTTGACTTCCGTGCTATACACTGGAATGCGGTGGACATTTGCGCTCTACTGTGTTCTAGTAGGTCCTGCTTGGCTATGGGCAAGCCACTAATAGTGTTCTCGGCACATTAGCTTGAGTTAAGATACGCTTGGCTATGTTATATAAGCATAGGTTAGGTTTGGATAGCTTGTGCTCCTCTGCTGTACACTGCGTCTCTGTGGATTTCTGCGTTCTACAATCTTCTAATATGCTCCGCTTGCCCCTGTGGAGGCAATCAGTACTGGCCGCGGCAAGTTAGGTTGAGTTAGACTACGTTCGGTTAGGTTAGGTTAAGATGGGTTAGGTTATGACAGCTTTGACTTTCGTTCCCAACACAGATATTATATGGACTACTGTGCTCTAGTATGCTATACCATACTCTGCTTGTCTTTGGGGACTCCAGAATTAGTGGCCGCGGCACGTTATGCTGAGCTATGTTACGCTTGGATAGGTTAGGTTAAGCTACGTTTGGTCAGGATGTCATCGACTTTTGAGCTATTCACTGCAATGCGCTCGATTCCTACGCTCTACTGTTCTCTAGTATATTCTGATTGGCTTTGCGGAGGCCCGCCATTGTGGTCTCGGCACGTTAGGTTAAGATAATTTACGTTGGGGTATGTTATGTTTGGTTAGGTTAGGCCGGGATAGATCTGACCTTTGTGCTATTCGCTGCTCTTTGGAGGTTTTCTGCTCTCTGCTGTGCTCTAGCATATGCTACTTGGCCCTGGGAAATCCAGTAATAGTTGTCCCGGCACGTTGGTGTAAGCAGATTTGCGTTTGGTTTTATTATGTTTAGACGGGCTAGGAGAGTGTAGATGTGATTTCTGTGCTGTGCACTGCTATTCGGCGTATTTCTACGCTCTGCGTTCCTTTACTATACTCTGCTCGGCTCTGGGGATGCCAGGAATTGTGGCCCCGGCACGTCAGATAAATTTAGGCTACGTTTGGCCATGTTACGATATGTCAGGTTAGGAGAGGATAGCATTGACTTTTGTGCTATATACTGCAACGCCGCTGATTTCTGTGACCTGCTGTGTTATAGTATGAACTCATTTTCTTATAGTATGAACAACGTTAGGTTGTGGTAGGTTACGTTCGGTTATGTTACGTTTGATTAGGTTGTTAGCGGATGGCTTCTACTTTTGTGCTGTACACTGCCATTCGGCGGATTTCTGCACTCCAGTGCGCTCTAATATGCTAAGCTTGGCTCTCTGAAAGTCAGCAATAATGGCATCGTCTCATCCTGTTGAATTAGGCTACGTTTGGTTAGGTTAGGTTAGATTAGGCTTAAGTTGGCATGCCTTTGACTTTTGTTCTTTACACAGCAATGCTGCAGATTTGTGTTCACTGCTGTGCTTTAGTATCTCCTACTTGGCTCTGGGGAATGCAGCAGTAGCGGTCCCGGCAGGTTGGGTTAAGTTAAGTTGCGCTTGGTTATATCACGTTTGCAGGGGAAAGGAGAGTACAGCTGTGACTTCTGTGCTGTTCTCTGCTACTCGGAGCACCCCTACGGTGTAGAGTGTTCTATCATATTCTGCTTGTCTGTAGAGGCGCCAGAAATAGTGGTCTAGGAACGTTAGGTTGGGTAAGGATATACTTGGTTGTGTTACGTTTGCTTGGGTTAGGTCCTGATAGCTTTGACTTTGTCGGCATGGACGGTTATTCGGTGGATTCCTGCGCACTACTCTGCTATACTATTCCCTGCCCGACTCTGACGAGGACAGCAACAGTGGTCGCTGCACGTCAGGTTGAGTTAGTTTACCTTCGGGTATATTACGACTGATGAAGCTAGGAGGGGATAGCCTTGACTTTTGTGCTTTATACTGCTATTCGTCGAGTTTCTACACTCTACGATGCTCTAATATAATCAGCTTGTCTCGTGCAAAGACAGTGATAGTGGTGTCGTCTCGTTTTGTTGAGTTAGGCTACGTTTGGTTAGGTTTGGTTGGGTTTGATTAGGTTAATATAGCGTTGACGTTTGTGCTCAACACTGATATCCTACGGACTTCTATGCTCTTCCATGTTCTATCATATTCGGCTTGTCTCTGGGGACGCCAGATATAGTGGTCGCGGTACGTCAGATTGAGTTGCATTACGTTTGGTTATGTTACGATTGGTTAGGTATGGAGATGTAGCTTTGACATTAGTGATAGCATCTTCTATTAGGTGGATTTCAGCGACCTACAGTTCTCTAATGCTTTCGGCTTGGCTCTGGGAATGCCAGCAATTGGGCTCTCGGCACGTCATTTTGAGACACGTTACGTTCGGTTAGGTTGGGTCAGTCATGTTTGGTTAGGATGGATATAACATTCGTCCTGTACACTGATATGTGGTAGATTCAGCGCTCTACTGCGCTCCAGTATGTTCTTCTTGGCACTGGGGTGGGCCAAGCTTCGACTTTCCTGATATACACTGCAATTCTTTGGATACCTGCGCTCTACACCCCTCTGATATGCTATGTTTGACGCTGTAGATGCCTGCAATACTGGTCGCAACACGTTAGGTTGAGCTAGATTACGTATGGATATGTTACGTTAGGCTATCCCCGGCTGCCGCCGCGCCCGTGCAACCATGACGGGAAGTACAGCCCGATCGTCCGGTGCCGCCGGCTGCTCGGCTCCCTCAGCCGAGCTAGTCAGGTGGTCATCACGGATTGTCGGTCTATTCGCCCCAACTAAACGGCTCCTTCTTCCGAAGCACCGCCGCCGCCCCGGTGGTGGTGTCCGTAGGTGCGGGCCTCCCCAAACCAAACAGAACCGGACATAACCTAACCTAACCTAACGCAGCATAACTAAGCGCAACGTGCAGCGAACACTATTGCTGGTCTACACGGCCCAAGCAGAACATAGTAGAGCAGGGCAGAGCGCAGAAATGCACCGTAGAGCTGTCTATGGCACGAAAGACAGAGCTACCCTAACCGAAATAAGCATTGCCCAATTTTATCAAACGCAACTTAACACAACTTAATGCGCGGAGACCTACTTTTCTGGCCTCCCCGGCGCCGTGCAGTAAATATTAAAGCAAAGTAGAGCGCAGAAATCCTCTGCATTGCAGTGTAAAGCGCCAGAGTCGAAGCTACCCTATCCTAACCTGGCCAAACGTAACCTACACGAATGTAACCGAACTCAACCTAACGTGCCTAGATCGCCATTGCTGACTTCCACACACACAACCAGAAAATACTAGAGCACAGTAGAGTGCACAAATCCGCCGCATCGCATCGTAAAGCACAAAAGCCGAATATATCCTATCCTAGCCTGTCCCAGCCTAACCGAAATAAACGTAGCCTAAGTCAACGTAACATGCCGATACTACCCATGCTGACCCTCCCGGAGCCAAGCTGAACGTAATAGTGCATAGTAGAGTGCAGGAATCCGGCGGACAGTAGTGTGGAACACAAAAGCCCTAGCCAACTCCTCCAAAACTAAGCAATCTTTACGTAGCCAAACGTAACCAAACTCAACCAAATGAGACCCGACCACTATTGCTGGCCTACACACTGTCGAGCATAGTATAGCAGAGCAATGTGGAGCGCAGAGGTACACCGAATATCAGCGCATAGCACAAAAGTCAAAGCTACCCTCTCCTAACAGAACCAATCGTTGCAAAACCGTGCGTGACCTAACACCACCTGACAGACCTACACCACTATGGTTGACATCCCCAGGGCCAAGCGGAGTATGTTAGAGCACAGTAGACCACAGAAATCCGCGGTGTTTCAGTGATAAGCTGAAAATTATGGAAAACCTAACATAACCTGACCTAACCTAGGCCATCCAAACGTAGCGTATCGCAGCATAACGTGTCGAGGCCACCATTGCTGGCCCCCTCAGAGACACGCAGAACATGCTAGATCAAAGTAGAGCGCAGAAGCGCCCCTATTCGCTGTGTATAGCTCAAAAGTCAAAGATAACCTTACTTAAACTAACCCAACATAACCTAACCAAACGTAATCTAATCCAACCTGATATTCCGCGATCAGCATTGCTGACCTTCACAAAGTCATGCTAAGCAGATGAGAAGAGAGTTGAGCGCGGAAATCCGCTGAACCTCAGTGTATAACAGAAAATTCGAAGATATGCTCTCCAAACCTAACAAATCGTAACTTAGCTAAACGTAACACAGTTCAACCCAACGTGACGCGACCTCAATTGCTAGCCTGCACAGATCCAAACAGAACATATTATAGGAGTGTAGAGAGCAGAAACCCACCGTATATCAGTTTACAGCACAGGAGTCTATGGTATCCTATCCTAACCCAAGCAAACCTAACCTATCCTAACATAACCTGACTCTACTTAACGCGCAGCGGCAACACTTTCTGGCCTACCGAGGGCAAGCCGGATCGTATTAGATCACAGTACAGGGCAGAAACCCACCGAATAGCAGAGTAGAGGACAAAGGTCAAAGCTGCCCTGCCCTAACCTAGCCAAACATTACATAACCAAACGTAACCTATCTAAACCTTACAGCCCTGCACCACTATTACTAACGTCCCCAGGGCCACGCAGAATATGCTACAGCACAGTAGATCACAGATATCAGCGGCGCTTCAGTGTACTGCACGAAAGCCTGAGATACCCTAACCTAACCTGACCAAACCTACCACAACGAAACGTTGCATAACGCAGCATATCGTGCCAAGACGACTATTTCTGCCTTTACCACAGCCAGGCTTAGCATATCAGATGACAGTGGAGCCCCGAAATCCGCCGAATAGCAGTGTATACAACAAAAGTCAAAGCCATGCTCATCTAACCTAGCCAAACGTAACACATGCGAACGAAACCTAACTCAACCTAACGTGCCTAGACCACATTTGCTGACCTCCGCAGAGCCAACCAAAATATAGCAGAGCACAGTAGAGCAGAAATCGGCCGCATTGCTGTGTAAAGCAAAAAAGTCAATGCTACCCTCTCCAAACATAACCAACCGTAACACACCCAAACGTAACGTAACTCAACCTAACATTCAGTTGCCACAATTTCTGGCTTCCCCAAGGTCGAGCAGAGTATAGTAGGGCAGAGTAGGGAGCAGAGATCCGCCTAATAGCTGTCCTTGCCAAGAAAGACAAAGCAATGCGTACATAACCCATACGAACATAACACAATCGAACGTATCATAACTAAACCTAGCGTGCCAAGAACACTATTACCCGCCTCCACAGAGCCAAGCATAGCATATTAGAGCACAGTATGTATAAAAAATCCACCGTAATTCAGTGCAAAGCTCAAAAGACAAAGATATCCTGAACTAACCCAAACAAATCCAACCCGACCGAACGTAACACAACTAAGCCCAAAGCGCCGCGGCTAACATTTCTAGCCTCCCAAGAACAAAGCAGAGGACATTAGATAACAGTAGAGCGCAGGAATCAAATGCACCGAACAAGTGTGTATATCACAAAAGTTAAGTCTAACCTAGCATAACATAAACAAACATGACAAAGCCAAACGTAGCATAATTCAACATAACGTGATGAGACCATTATTGCTGGCAGTCTCAGAGCTAATCAGAGCAAATTGGTGCACAGTAGAGCGCTGAAGCCCACCGAATAGCAGTGTAGAGCGCAAATGTCAACCATATCCGGACGAAACACTACCGAAACTAACTTAACCGAACGTAACATAACACAAATTAACGTGCCGCGACCACTGCTGCTGGCCCACGCAGAGACAAGCAGAATGCGGTAGAGCACAGTAGAGTGCAGAGGTCCGTGGGATAGCAGTGTTGAGCACAGTGGTCAAAGGTATCCTAACATAACCCAAACGAATCTAACCTAACCAAACGCGATGTGACTAAACCTAACGCGCCGAGACCCACATTGCTGGCCATCCCAGAGACAAGCAGAACACATTAGGGCACAGTAGATAGTAGAAATCCTCCGCACAGCAGTGTACAGCACAAAAGTCGAAGCTATCCTATACTAACCTACCGGAACGTAGCATAGCCATACGTAACGTAACTCAACCTAACGCGAAGAGACCACTATTGCTGGGCTTCTCAGGGACAATCAGTACCAACTAGAGCACAGTAGATCGCAGAACGCCACCAAATATCAGTGTATAGCGAAATAGTCAAATATATTCTAACATAGTCTGACCAAACCTAACCAAACCAAACGTTGAATAACTAAACCTATCGAGCCGAGAACACTATTGCTTGCCTCCCCATAGCCAAGCAGAAGATATTAGATCACAGTAGAGCGCAGAAATCCAGCGAACATGAGTGCATAGCTGAAAAGGCAGAGTTATCCTCTCCTCACCTAACCATCCGTATCATAACGAAACGTAACTTAACACAACCTACAGCGCTGCGGCTACTATCACTGGCGTCACGCGAGCCAAGCAGAGTGTGATAGAGCACTGTAGAGGGCAGAAGTCTGTAGAATAGCTTTGTGTAGCACAAACGTCAAAGCCAAACACACACAACCTAACGTAACCTAAACTAGCAAAACGAAACCTGTCTCAACCTATCCTGCCGCGACCACTGTTCCTGGCCTCCTCATGGCCAAGCAGAAAATAATAGACCGGAGTAGGGCGCGGGAATCCACTGAATCGCAGCGTACTGCAGAAAATTCAAAGCCATTCAAACCTAACCCCTGCCAACATGTCATAAGCAAACGTAACCTATCTCAAGCAGACGCGCGGCGGCCACGATTTCCGGCCTCCCCACAGCATAGTAGAGCATACTAGAGGACAGTAGTTTGACGAAATCCACCGTGTGTCAGTGTAGATCGCAAAAGCCAAAGACATCTAGTCCGAACCTAACCCATCGTAGCATTTTCAGGTGTAACCTAACAAAACCTAACGTGCCGCGACCAACATTACAGGCCTCCCCAGAGCCAAATAGCACATATTGGACGAGAGTAGATCGCTGAAATCCATAGAACGGCATTCTACAGCAGGAGCTTCAAAGATATCCATTCCAAACCCAAGCTAATATAAACAAACCAAATGCAGCCAAGCTCAATATAACGTGCCGCCAGCACTGTTGCTGGCCTAGCGAGGGCCAAGCAGATAACAGTTGAGCGCAGTAAAATGCAGAAATCCACCGAATAGCAGAGTACAGAACGAAAGTCGGAGCTACCCTCTCCAAACCTAACAAATCGCAACATACCCAAACGTAACCTAACTCAACCCAACGTGCAGGGACTACTGTTGCTGGCCTCCCCATGGCAGAGCAGAGCATAGCAGAGCAGAGTAGAGGGCAGAAAGCGACCTAACAGGTGTCCTTGCAAAGAAAGTCAAAGTTGTCCTAATCTTACCTAGACGCACTTAACCTAACCAAACGTTACCCAGTTCTACCCAACGTGCCGAGATCACTATTGCTGGCCTCCCCAGAGCAAAACAGCTCATGCTAGAGCACAGTAGGGCGCCGAAATCAAACGCGATATTGTCTACAACGCGAAAGTCAAAGATATCCAATCCTAACCCAATCAAACCAAACCAAACGTAACCTAACTCTTTATAACTCGTTGCGACAAGTGTTTCTGGCCTCCACTTAGCAAAGCAGAGCACATCAGATCTCAGTAGAGCGCAAAAATCAACCGAATAGCAGTGTACGGCACAAAAGTAGAATATATCCACTCCGAACCTCACAAACCGTGACTTAACCAAACGTAACCTAGCTGCACCTAACCGTCCTACAACACTGCTGCTGACCTCCTCAGAACCAAGCAGGATACACTACAGGGAAGTGGATCACAGGAATCAGCGGCGTTGCAGTGTATAGCTCGAAAGGCAAAGGTATCCTAACATATCCTGTCCTAACCTAACCTAACCGAACGTAGCCTAACTCAACATAATGGTCCGATGCCGCTTCTGGTGTCTATCCCAGTGCCAAGCTGAACATATTAGAGCACATTATAATGCAGAAATCCGACGGAATACAGTGTATAGCGCAAAGGTCAAAACTATCCTCTCCGATCCTAACCAATCGTATCATACACAAACGTAATACAACTCATCCTAACGTGCTGCAACCACTATCGCTTTCCTGCCCAGAGCCAAGCAGAGCTTATTAGGGCACAGTAGACCGCAGAAATCCGCCGCGAAGCGGCGTATAGCACTAGAGTCTGATCTATCCTGTCATAACCAAGCCAAACTTAACATGACCGAACGTAACCTGACACAACCTAACATGCCGAGACCACTATTTCTGGATTCCACAGGGCCAAGCAGAACATACCAGAGCACAGTAGAGCGCAGACATCTACGGAATAGGAGTGTATGCCACGAAAGTCGAAGACACGGAAGCTTAACCCAGCTAACATAACCTAGTCAAACGTAGCATAAACCAAGCCAACGATCCGTGGCCACTATTGCTGGCCTCGTCAGAGACAAGCAGAATTTATCAGAGCACAGTGGAGCGCAGATATCACCGAATAGCAGTGTATCGCACAAAAGTCGGAGCTACTCCCCCTTACTTTATCATAGCCTAAACTGACCAAACGAACCGACCTCAACCTTTCGTGCCACAACAATTGCTGGCCTACACAGAGTGGAGCAGGGCATAGTAGAGCAATGTAGAGCGCGGAAATGCACGGCGTTGCAGTGTAAAGCTCAAATCTATAGACAACTTAACCTAACCAGACCTAACCTAACCTACCCAAACGTAGCCTAACTCAGCATAAGCTGCCGAGACCACTGTTCCTGCCTTTCCCAGTGTCAAGCTGAACATACTAGATCACGGTGGAGCTCAGAAGTCCACCGAGTAGCAGTGTATATCACAAAAGTCAAAGATATCCTGACCAAATCTTACCTAACCTGACCTTACCAAACGTAGTTTAACACAACGTAACGTGCCAATGACGCAATTGCTGTTCCCCAGGTGTCAAGCAGGGCGCGCCATAGCACAGTAGAGCGCAGAAATCCACCGAAGAGCAGTGTATAACACGAAAGCCGAATCTATGCATACCAAACCCAAACTAACCTACCCTAACCAAACGTAGCATAGACCAACCTTTCGTGCCACGACCACCATTGCTGACATCCGTAAAGCCGAGCATGTTATAGTAGAGCAATGTAGAGCGCAGAGTTCCACTAAATAGCAGTGTATATCGCAAAAGTTAAAGGTATCATGTCCTAAATTAACAAAACGTAATAAAACCTAACGCGCCTAGACCTCTATTGCTAGTCTCCCCAGAGCCAACCGTAACGTATCAGAGGGGCGTAGAGCACAGAAATCCATAGGATCGCATTGTATAACAGAAAAGTCAAAGATGGCCAAACCTAATACAAACCAACATAACATAGCCAAACGAAGACTAACTCAACATAACGCGGCGCAACCAGTATTGCTGAAATCCCCAGGACCATGCGGAATAGATTAGAGCACAGCAGACCGCAGAAATGCACCGGAGAGCAGTGTACAGCTCAAAAGTCAAAGCAGTCCTAGCTTAAAATATCCAAACATAGGACAACCAGACACAACCTAACTCTATCCAGTCGCCCAACAACACTATTCCTGACCTCCCAAAAGCCGAGCAGAATATACTAGAGCGCAGAGGACCACTGAAATCCGCGGCGTCGCAGTGTAAAGTACAAGGCAAAGACAACGAAACCTAACGTGTCCTAACCGAACCCAACCAAAACGTAGGCTAAACCTGCACAGGGTGCCGAGACAACCATTGCTGCCTTTCCCAGAGCCGAGCTGGACATGTCAGATCACTGTGGAGCTCAGAAATCCGCCGAATAGCTGTGTACAGAACAAAAGTCGAAACTATCCCCTCCTAACATAACCAATCGTAACATAACCGAACGTAATCTAACTCCACGCAACTGACCTGCACCACTATTGCTGACATCAACAGAGACAACCAGAATATACCAGAGCACCTTTGATCACAGGATTCCGCGGCGTTTCAGTGTGAAGAACAAAAGTAATGGTAACCTATCCTAACATGGCCTAACCTAAACCAACCAAACGTAGCCTAACACAGCATAAGGTGCTGAGACCTCTATTGCGGTTATTCCCAGAGCCTAACTGGACATATTAGAGCGCAGTAGAGCGCAGAAATTGGCCGAATCACAGTGTATAGCACGAAAGTCAAATCTATACTAACCAAACGTAAAAAAACATAACACAACGAAGCGTAACCTAACTCAACCTAACGTGCCGAGGCCGCAATTGCTGGCTACACCGGAGCCAAGCAGGAAATATTAGATGACGGTTGGACGCAGGAATCCACCGAATAGCAGTGTATAGCGCAGAATTCAAAGACATCCTGTCCTAACGTATCCAAGCGTAACGATACCAAACGTAACATAACTAAAACTAAGGGGCCGAGACCACAATTGCTGGGCTCCACAGAGCCAAGCAGAGCATGTTAGTGAGAGGCGGTGCGCAGAAATCTATGGAACCTCAGTGTATGACAGAAAATTCAAAGCTATGCTCTACAAACAGCAAATCGCATCATACCCAAACGTAACATAACACAACCTATGGAGCCGCAACTGAAATTGCTGGCCTCCCAGGTGTCGAACAGAGCATAGCAGAACAGAGCAGAGCGTAGAAATCCACCTAACGACTGGCCTTGCTAAGAAAGACAAAGCTACCCAAACCAAACCCTAGCCATCGTAACCAAACCAAACTTAGCATATCCCGACATAACTTGACGCGGACACTATTGCCAGCCTCACCAGTGCAGCGCAGAGTATAGTAGAGCGCAGAAGGGCGCAGAAATCCCCGGAATAACTGTGTATAGCGCGAAAGTCAAAGCTGTCCTATCCGAACTTAACGCAACCTTATCTAATCAAACGTAACAGAACACAACCTAACTTGCCGAGACCACAATTGCTGGCATCCCCAGAGCCAAGCAGAAAATATTGGGGCATATTAGGGCGCACAAATGCACCGAATATCAGCGTGTAGCAAAAAAGGCAATGCTACACTGTCCTAACATAACAAACCGTTACACAGCCTACCGTAATATATCTCAACCTGACGTGCCGTGAGCACTATTGCCGTCCTCCACAGAGCCTAGCAGAACATATTAGAGGAGAGGAAATTTCAGAAGTCCATAGAAACGCAGTGTATAGACGAAAGTCGGAGCTATCCAAACCGAACTATACCTAACCTCACCTCGCAAAGGTAACCTAATTGCGGTCGCAGCACGTTAAGTTTGGTTTCGTCAGGTTAGGTTAGGTTTGGTCAGGATGCCACTGACTTTTGTGCTATGCACCGCAATGCCGTCGATTTCTACGCTCACCTGTGCTCTAGCCTGTTCTGCTTGGCCCTGCGGTGGCCACAAATATTGGCCTCGGTACGTTAGCTTGAGTTACGTTATGTTAGGCTATGTTACGTTTGGTTAGGTCAGGAATGGATAGATGTAGCTTTTGTTCCATACGCAGCTTTGCGGTGGATTTCTGAGCTATACCGTGCAATAATATGCTCTGCCTGTCTTTGGAATGCCAGCAATATTGGTCTCGGCACGTTAGCTAGGATTAGGTTACGTTTGGCTGTGTTAGGTTTGTCTGGGTTACGTTAGGATAGCTTTGACCCTTCTGCTATACATTGCCATTATTTGGACATCTGCGCTCCACTCACCTTTAATATATGCTGATTGGCGTTGGGTAGGGCAGCTGTATTTGACTCTGCTCGTTACGTTTAGCTAGTCTACGTTTGGTTAGCCTGGTACAGGCCATGTTAGGCTAGGGTATCCATGACTTTCGTGCTATACACTGCTTTTCGTTTGGCTTCGGCGCCCTACACTGTTCTAATGCATTCTGCTTGGCTGTGGGAGGACCAGCAATAGTAGTCTCTGCTCGTTAGGTTAAGTCAGGATACGTTTGGTTAGGTTGCGATCGTTACGGTTAGCTATGGATAGCTTTGACTTTCTTGGCATAGACTAGTATTCGGAGGGTCTTTGCTACCTACTCTGCAATACTATACGCTGCTCGATTCTCGGGAGGCCAGCAATGGCGCTCGCTGATAGTTAGGTTCAGTTCGTTTACGTTCCTGCATGTTACAATTGGTTAGGATAGTAGAGGGTAGCTTAGATTTCTCTGCTATACACTGACACTCGGTTGATTTCCTCGCTCTACTGTCCTCTAGTATGCTCTGCATTGCTACGGGGAGGCCTGAAATAGTGGTCTATGCGCGTTAGGTTTACTCGGGTTACGTTTGGCTATGTATTGTTTGCTTTTGTTAGGCTAGGACAGATTTGCCCCTGATGATATGCGCTCATGTTGGGTGGAATTCTGCGCTCTTGCTTGCACTAATATGCTCTGGCCGGCTCTGGAGACGGCAGAAATAGTGGTCCTGACACCTCAGTTTAGGCTAGAGTATGTTCGGTTTGGTTACGTTTGTCCGGGTTATGTTGGGACATCTTTGGCTTTTCTGCCATACGCTGACATTCTATGGACCCGTGCTCTCTACTCTCCTCTAATACGTTCTGCTTGACAATGGGGATGCCAGCAATAGTGGTCTACGCACATTAGGTTGGGACACACTGCGGCTGGTTATGTTACGTTTGGTTAGGTTACGATAAGACAACTTTGATTTTTGTGCTACACACTGCTATTCGGTGGATTACTGCGTCCCTGGTTGCTCTACAATACTCTGCTCGACACTTGGGTGGGCAGGAGTATTGGTCCTGGCACCATGTGCTGAGTTACGTTACGTTCGGTTAGGTTAGGTTAGGTTAGGTTTGGACAGGATGACATTGACTTTTCTTGCCATACACAGCTATTCGTTGGGTTTCTGCGCTCTCCTGTGCTCAAATATGCTCTGCCTGGGTCTGAGGAGGCCTGCAATGGTGGGCTCGGCACGTTAGTCGTTGCTAGTCTACGTTCGGTCAGGTTACGTTAGTTTGGGTTAGATCTTCATAGCTTTGACTTTCGTGCTATACACTGCTGCTAGGTGGATTTCCGTGCTCCATAGCGCTCTGCTATACTCTGCTCGGCACTCGGGTGGCCAGCAATAGTGGTCGTGACTCTTCAGGGTGAGATATGTTTCGTATGGTTATGTTACGTTTGGCTTGGTCAGGATAGGATAGCTTCGCCTTCTGCGCTATAGAATCCATAGCGCTCTGCTATACTCTGCTCGGCACTGGGGTGGCCAGCAATAGTGGTCGTGACTCTTCAGGGTGAGATATGGTTCGTATGGTTATGTTACGTTTGGCTTGGTCAGGATAGGATAGCTTCGTCTTCTGCGCTATAGACCGCCATTCGGTAAATTTCGGGGCTCTACATTGCTCCAATATGCTCTGCTTGGCTCTGTGGTGGTCAGCAATAGTGGAGTAGGAACGTCAGGTAGATTTATGTTACGTTTGGCTCGGTCAGGTTAGGACAGGTTAGGATAGGATATCTTTGACCTTTGTGCTATACACTGCTAATTGGTGACTTTCTGCTCCCTACTCTGCTCTAGTATGCTCTGCCTGGTGCAGGGGATGCCAGGAATATTGGTCTCCGCACTGTACGTTGAGTTATGCTACGTTCGGTTATATTACGTATGGTTATGTTAGGATATGGTCGCTTCGACTATTGTGTTATACACTGCCATTCTATAGATTCCTGCGCTCTGCTCCCATCTAATATCTTCTGCTTGGCTCCAATGAGCCCAGTAATAGCGGTCTCGGAACGTTAAGCTGAGTTACGTTACGTCTGGTCACGTTACGTTTGGCCTGGTTAGGATTGGATAGCTATGACTTTCGTTCTGTACACACAGATACGGCCGATTTCTGCACTCTACTGTGCTCCAGCGCATTCTGCTATGGTACGGGGGCCATCAGTAATGCGATCGGCAAGTTAGGCTAAATTACGATGCGTTCGGTTATGTTACGTTTGGTTATGTTAGGACAGGATATCTCAGACTTTTGAGCCATACACAGCTCTTCGGTGGATTCCTGCGCTCTGCGCTGCTCTACTAGCCTCTCCTTGTCTGTGGGGGGATAGAAATGGTGGTCGTGGCACTTATGTTTGTGTTAGGTTACGTTTGGTTAGGTGAAGCTACGTTGTGTTAGGCTAGGATAGCATTGACTTTTGTGCTACACACTACTATTCTATGTACTTCTGCGCCCTCCTGCGCGCTAACACATTCTGCTTGTCTCCGTGGACGCCAGGTATAGTGCTCTCTGCGCGATAGGTTGATTTATGTTACGTTGCGCTAAGCTAGGTTTGAATAGGTTTGTCTAGGATAGCTTTGAGTTTCTGCCTAGACACTGCTTTCCGGACGATTTCAGCGTTCTACATTGTTCTGATATACAGCGCTTAGCTCTCGTGAGGCTGGCAATAACGGCCGTCGCACGTCAGGCTGGGTTACGATACGTCTGCTTATGTTACGTTTGGTCAGGTTAGTATAGGATATCTTTGCCTTTTGCGCTGTACACCGCCATACTGTAAATTCCTGCGCACTACATTGCAGTAGTACGTACTGGTTGGTCCTGGGGAGGGCAGCAACAGCAGTTTCGGCACCTTATGTGTAGTTAGCCTACGTTCGGCTGGGTTAGGTTAGGACAGGCTATGTAAGGATATCCTCTACTTTCATGCTATACGCAGCAATGCGGTGAATTATTGCGATCTACTGTGCTCCTGTGTCTTCCGCCTGGCTCTGGGGAAGCAAGCAACGGTGGTCTCCGCACGTTACGTTGAGTTATGTTTCGTTTGGCTTAACTAGGTTAGTTTAGGTTTGATTAGAATGGCTTTGACTTTCGTGCTTTATAATACCACTCTGGGGATTTCTGCGCTCTACTGTGGACTTATATGCTCTGATTTGCTCTGTGAATGCCAGAAACAGTGCCCGCGACTCGTTAGCTTCAGTATGGTCACGTTTGATTATACTATGTCCGTTTGGGTCAGGCTTGGGCAGCCTTGACTCTTCTGCTATACCCTGAGATCCTATGGATCCCGGAGCTCTCGTCTTCTCTAATCTGTTCTGCATGGTGTAGGGGAGGCCAACTATAGTGTACTCGCGACGTTAGGCTGAGTTATTCTACTTTCGGTTTGGTCAGGATATGACAGGATTTTTGCGGGTCTGTTTGACTATTGTGTTTCACACTGTTATTTTGTGGCTCTCAACGCTTTACTGCGTTCCAGTATATTCTTCTTGTCTCTGGAAAGGCCAGCAACAGCGGTCTTGGTGCGTTAGGTTATGTCAGGATACGCTTCGTTGTGTCACGTTTGATTAGGTTAGGATATGATAGCCTAGACTTTTGTGATATACAACGCTCCTCGGTGGATTTCTACGCTCTACATTGCTGTACTCCACTCTGCTCGACTCTCGGGAGGCCAGCAATAGTGGTCGCGGCAAGTTAGATTGTGTTAGTCTACGTTTGGCTACGTTACGTTTGTTTGTGTTAGGTACGGATTGACTTAACTTTCGTGGTGTACACTGATATTCGGTGAATTTCTATGCTCTACTGTGCTCTACTATAATCTGCTTGGCCCTGGGGATCCCAGCGGTAGTGGTCGCGGCACGTTAGGATCTCTTATGTTACGTTTGGATATGCTACGATTGCCTATGTAAGGAGGTGATAGATCCGACTTTTGCGCTATACACTGCTATATGTTGGCTTTCTGCGCTCCACTGTGTTCCAATATATTCTACTTGTCTCTGGGGAGGGCAGCCATAGCGGCCTCCGCACGCTAGGTTGATATATATTACGTTTGGTTAGGTTACGTAAGTCTGGGATAGGTTTCGATAGCTTAGACTTACGTGGTGTACACTGTCGTTCTGTGGATTTCTGCGATCTACTGTGTTCTAGTATGTGCTGCTTGGCTCTGAGCAGACCAGCAATAGGTTCTCGGCACGTTAGGTTGAGGTAGATTGCGTATGGTCGTGTTACGTTTGGTCAGGTTACGATAGAGTTGCTCTGACTTTTGTGGTAGACACAGCCATTAGATAAATTTCTGCGCGCTACATTGATCCAACATACCCCGCCTGGCTCTGGGGAGGCCAGCGATAGCGGTTTTGGTACGCTATTTTGAGAAAGTCTACGTTCGATTAGGTAAATTTTGGACAGGTCGATTTAGGATATCTTCCACTTTTGTGCTATACACAGAGATTTGGTGGATTTCTGCGCTCCACTGTGCGCCGGTATATTCTGCCTGTCTTTGGTGATGCCAGCAACAGTGGTCTCTGCACGTTAGGTTATGTCAGGTTACGTTCCTTTATATTACGTTTGGATAATTTAGGACAGTGTAGAGTTGACTTTTGTGCTATTGGCTGCTGTTCGGCGGATATCTTCGCTCCACGTAGCCCTACTACATTCTGCTCGGCTCTGGGGAGGCCAGTAATAGTGTTCTTGGCACGTTATGTTATGTTATGTTACGTTTGTTTGGGCTATGTTAGTTACGGTTAGGTATGGGTAGATCTCTCT
>NW_016910804.1:0-1992 GCF_001483705.2 Eufriesea mexicana
CGAACGTTAGCTAACACAATGTACCGTGCCGAGAACACAATTGCTGGCAATCCCAGACCAAAGTTGAAAATGCTAGAGCACGGCAGAGCGCAGAAATCCACCGAATGACAGTGTATAGAACAGGGGCCATTGCTACCCTGTCTTAACATATGCAAACGTAACGAAACTCTCCGTAACCCAACTAAACCTAATGTGCCAAGAACATTCTTGCTGGCCTCAACATAGCCACGCAGAACATACTATAGGAGAGCATATCGAAGGAGTCCATAAAATCTCAGTGAGAGACAGAAAAGCCAAAGCAATCCAAACCACCAAACAGACGTAACATGACCGAAAGTAACCAAACTCAAACCAACGTGCCTCGGCCACCACTTCTGGCATACCCAGAGCAAAGCAGAGCATATCAGAGTACAGTAGGTCACAGAAATACACCGAAAATCAGTGTATAGCGCAAGTGGGAAGGCTATCCCGTCCTTACCAGAGGTAAGATAGCGTAACCGTACGCAACTTAAGACATCCTAACGTGCTGGGGCCTCTAATGCTGCCATGCACAAAGCCAAGCAGGATACACTAGAGCAGAGCAGAGCGCAGGAGTACACCGAACAGTAGTGCTAGCGCAAAGGTCTAAGCTATTCTACCCAAATCTAGTCAATCGTAGCATAGCCAAACGTAACGTAACTAAGCATATCATGCCGCGGCCACTACTGCTGGCCTCCCTATCCTATGTTATGGCTGGATGGCTTCGACTTCATTGACACACACTGCTATTGGGCGCACTGCTGCGTTCTATTGTGCGCTAGGGTGTTCTGCTTGAACCTGGTGAAGCCAGAAGTTGTGGTCTCCGCACCTTATGATGGGATAGGCTACGTTAGGTTAGAATGGTTTAGGCCAGTTTATGTCTGGATATCTTCGACTTTTGTGCTACACGCTGCAATGTGGTGGATTTGTGCGCTCTACTGTGACCTAATTTTTCTGTTTGGCTCTGGCGAGGCCAGAAACGGTGGTCTCGGCACGCTAGGTACAGAGCGATTACGTTTGGCTTTTGATAGGTTGTGTTACGTTCGTCTAAAATAGCATTGGCTTTCCCGCTGGACACTGTTATTCGGCGCACTTCTGCGCTCCACCGTGCTGTACTATATTCTGCTTGGCACTGGGGAGCCCAGCAATAGTTGACACGGCACGTTAGGTTGAGATAGATTGCGTTCGGTTAGGATATGATTTGTTATGTTTGGTCATGGTAGCTTTGGCTTTCGCACTCTTCACTGCTTTTCGGTACATTTCTGCGCTCCACTGTGCTCTATTGCATTCTGCTTGGTCCTAGCGAAGCCAGCAATACTGGTCGCGGCACGTTAGGTTGTGATAGGCTACGCTTGATTAGGTTATGCTTGTACGCGTCGGGTTCGCATATCTTCGAATTTTCTGCTATACACAGAGATTTTGTGGATTACTGAGCCCTACAGCCCTCTACTACGTTCTCTCCAACTGAGCCCTACAGACCTCTACTACGTTCTCTCCGTCTGCCCGGATCCCAGCAAAAGTGGTTGCGGAACTTTATGTTTATTCGGGCTACGTTTGTTTAGGTTACGTTAGGATGGGTTAGATGTGGATAGCTTTTGACTTCTCTGTTATACTCTGCGATACTATGGATTTCCGTGCTCTAATCTCCTGTAATATGTTCTGCTCGGCGGTGTGGGGACCAGTAATAGCGGTCGCGTCCCATTTGATTCAGTTATGTAACGTTAGGATGTGTTAAGATTGGTTAGGTTGGGACATTATAGCATCGACATTTGTGCTGTGCTCTGCTATTCTGTGTATTTCTGCGCTCTTCTTGTCTCGACTATTTTCTGCTTGGCCCCGGCGAGGCCAGCAATAGTGGCCGCGGCAATTTAAGTTGAGTTAGGCTACGTCTGGCTACGTTGCGTGTGTTTGGGTTAGCTTCGGGTATTCCTGGCTTTTCTGCTATACACTGCGGTTCTATGGATTTCTGAGCAC
>NW_016910805.1:0-217 GCF_001483705.2 Eufriesea mexicana
GCCTGACCTGACCTGATGTGACCTGACATGACATGATCTGATCTGAAGTGAACTGACTTGAACAGACCTGATCTGACCGGACATGATCTGGCCTGGCCTGACCTTACCTGACTGATCTGACCTGACCTGACCCGACCTGGCCATATATGATCTGGCCTGACCTGAACTGACCTGAACTGACATCATCTGACCTGACATGACCTGACCTGACCTGACC
>NW_016910805.1:322-631 GCF_001483705.2 Eufriesea mexicana
CCTGACATTACCTGACTCGACCTGACCGGTCCTGACTTTAACCGGCCATACCTGAACTGACCTGACCAGACATGATCTGGCCTGGCCTCACCTTACCAGACTTGACATGACCTGACCTGACCTGACCTGACCGAACCTGACCTGTCCTGACTGATGTGGCCTGAACTGACCTGACCTGACCTGACCTGACCTGTCATTTCCTGACCTGAACTGAACTGACCTGACTTTTCCAGAGGAGACCTGACCTGACCTGACGTGACCTGACCTGACCAGACTGATCTGACCTGACCTGACCAGACCTGACATGGC
>NW_016910805.1:915-8448 GCF_001483705.2 Eufriesea mexicana
TGACCTGACCTGACCTGACCTGACCTGACCTGACCTGGCCTAACCGGCCTTAGCTGAACTGACCTGACCAGACATGACCTGACCTGACCTGAACTGACCTGACATGACCTATGCTGACTGATCTGACCTGAGCTGAGCTGACCTGACTTGACCTGACCTGCCATCTCCTGACACGAACTGAACTGACCTGACTTTTCCAGAGGAGACCTGACCTGACTTGACCTGCCCTGCCATCTCCTGACACGAACTGAACTGACCTGACTTTTCCAGAGGAGACCTGACCTGACTTGACCTGCCCTGCCATCTCCTGACACGAACTGAACTGACCTGACTTTTCCAGAGGAGACCTGACCTGACTTGACCTGCCCTGCCATCTCCTGACACGAACTGAACTGACCTGACTTTTCCAGAGGAGACCTGACCTGACTTGACCTGCCCTGCCATCTCCTGACACGAACTGAACTGACCTGACTTTTCCAGAGGAGACCTGACCTGACTTGACCTGCCCTGCCATCTCCTGACACGAACTGAACTGACCTGACTTTTCCAGAGGAGACCTGACCTGACTTGACCTGCCCTGCCATCTCCTGACACGAACTGAACTGACCTGACTTTTCCAGAGGAGACCTGACCTGACTTGACCTGCCCTGCCATCTCCTGACACGAACTGAACTGACCTGACTTTTCCAGAGGAGACCTGACCTGACTTGACCTGCCCTGCCATCTCCTGACACGAACTGAACTGACCTGACTTTTCCAGAGGAGACCTGACCTGACTTGACCTGCCCTGCCATCTCCTGACACGAACTGAACTGACCTGACTTTTCCAGAGGAGACCTGACCTGACTTGACCTGCCCTGCCATCTCCTGACACGAACTGAACTGACCTGACTTTTCCAGAGGAGACCTGACCTGACTTGACCTGCCCTGCCATCTCCTGACACGAACTGAACTGACCTGACTTTTCCAGAGGAGACCTGACCTGACTTGACCTGCCCTGCCATCTCCTGACACGAACTGAACTGACCTGACTTTTCCAGAGGAGACCTGACCTGACTTGACCTGCCCTGCCATCTCCTGACACGAACTGAACTGACCTGACTTTTCCAGAGGAGACCTGACCTGACTTGACCTGCCCTGCCATCTCCTGACACGAACTGAACTGACCTGACTTTTCCAGAGGAGACCTGACCTGACTTGACCTGCCCTGCCATCTCCTGACACGAACTGAACTGACCTGACTTTTCCAGAGGAGACCTGACCTGACTTGACCTGCCCTGCCATCTCCTGACACGAACTGAACTGACCTGACTTTTCCAGAGGAGACCTGACCTGACTTGACCTGCCCTGCCATCTCCTGACACGAACTGAACTGACCTGACTTTTCCAGAGGAGACCTGACCTGACTTGACCTGCCCTGCCATCTCCTGACACGAACTGAACTGACCTGACTTTTCCAGAGGAGACCTGACCTGACTTGACCTGCCCTGCCATCTCCTGACACGAACTGAACTGACCTGACTTTTCCAGAGGAGACCTGACCTGACTTGACCTGCCCTGCCATCTCCTGACACGAACTGAACTGACCTGACTTTTCCAGAGGAGACCTGACCTGACTTGACCTGCCCTGCCATCTCCTGACACGAACTGAACTGACCTGACTTTTCCAGAGGAGACCTGACCTGACTTGACCTGCCCTGCCATCTCCTGACACGAACTGAACTGACCTGACTTTTCCAGAGGAGACCTGACCTGACTTGACCTGCCCTGCCATCTCCTGACACGAACTGAACTGACCTGACTTTTCCAGAGGAGACCTGACCTGACTTGACCTGCCCTGCCATCTCCTGACACGAACTGAACTGACCTGACTTTTCCAGAGGAGACCTGACCTGACTTGACCTGCCCTGCCATCTCCTGACACGAACTGAACTGACCTGACTTTTCCAGAGGAGACCTGACCTGACTTGACCTGCCCTGCCATCTCCTGACACGAACTGAACTGACCTGACTTTTCCAGAGGAGACCTGACCTGACTTGACCTGCCCTGCCATCTCCTGACACGAACTGAACTGACCTGACTTTTCCAGAGGAGACCTGACCTGACTTGACCTGCCCTGCCATCTCCTGACACGAACTGAACTGACCTGACTTTTCCAGAGGAGACCTGACCTGACTTGACCTGCCCTGCCATCTCCTGACACGAACTGAACTGACCTGACTTTTCCAGAGGAGACCTGACCTGACTTGACCTGACCTGACCTGATCTGACCTGACCTGACCTGACCTGACCTGACCTGACCTGGTCTAACCGGCCTTAGCTGAACTGACCTGACCAGTCATGACCTGACCTGACCTGACCTGACCTGACCTGAACTGACATGACATGACCTGTGCTGACTGATCTGACCTGAGCTGAGCTGACCTGACCTGACCTGACCTGCCATCTACTGACACGAACTGAACTGACCTGACTTTTCCAGAGGAGACCTGACCTGAACTGACTTTTCCAGAGGAGACCTGACCTGACCTGACATGACCTGATCTAACTTGACCTGACCTTGCCTGACCTGGCCTGACCTGAACTGACCTGAACTGACATCATCTGATCTGACCTGACCTGATATGATCTGGCCTGACCAGAACTGACAGCATCTGACCTGACCTGACCTGACCGGACATGACCTGACCTGACCTGACCTGACCTCACCTCACCTGACCTGACCGGGCTGATCTGACCTGACCTGACCTGACCTGACCTGACCCGACCTGACCTGACCTGACCTGACCTGGCCTAACCGGCCTTAGCTGAACTGACCTGACCAGACATGATCTGGCCTTTCCTGATCTTACCAGACTTGACCTGACCTGACCTGATCTGACCTGACCTGAGCTGACCTGACCTGACCTGTCCTGACTGATCTGACCTGAGCTGACCTGACGTGACCTGACCTGACCTGTCATCTCCTGACCTGACCTGTCTTCTCCAGACCTGAACTGAACTGACTTGACGTGACCTGACCTGACCTGACCAGACTGATCTGACCTGAGCTGCCCCAACCTGACCTGACCTGACCTGTCCTGACTGCTCTGCCCTGAGCTGACCTGACGTGACCTGACCTGACCTGTCATCTCCTGACCTGACCTGTCTTCTCCAGACCTGAACTGAACTGACTTGACGTGACCTGACCTGACCTGACTAGACTGATCTGACCTGACCTGACCTGACGTGACCTGACCTGACCTGTCATCTCCTGACCTGACCTGTCTTCTCCAGACCTGAACTGAACTGACTTGACGTGACCTGACCTGACCTGACTAGACTGATCTGACCTGACCTGACCTGACGTGACCTGACCTGACCTGTCATCTCCTGACCTGACCTGTCTTCTCCAGACCTGAACTGAACTGACTTGACGTGACCTGACCTGACCTGACTAGACTGATCTGACCTGACCTGACCTGACGTGACCTGACCTGACCTGTCATCTCCTGACCTGACCTGTCTTCTCCAGACCTGAACTGAACTGACTTGACGTGACCTGACCTGACCTGACTAGACTGATCTGACCTGACCTGACCTGACGTGACCTGACCTGACCTGTCATCTCCTGACCTGACCTGTCTTCTCCAGACCTGAACTGAACTGACTTGACGTGACCTGACCTGACCTGACTAGACTGATCTGACCTGACCTGACCTGACGTGACCTGACCTGACCTGTCATCTCCTGACCTGACCTGTCTTCTCCAGACCTGAACTGAACTGACTTGACGTGACCTGACCTGACCTGACTAGACTGATCTGACCTGACCTGACCTGACGTGACCTGACCTGACCTGTCATCTCCTGACCTGACCTGTCTTCTCCAGACCTGAACTGAACTGACTTGACGTGACCTGACCTGACCTGACTAGACTGATCTGACCTGACCTGACCTGACGTGACCTGACCTGACCTGTCATCTCCTGACCTGACCTGTCTTCTCCAGACCTGAACTGAACTGACTTGACGTGACCTGACCTGACCTGACTAGACTGATCTGACCTGACCTGACCTGACGTGACCTGACCTGACCTGTCATCTCCTGACCTGACCTGTCTTCTCCAGACCTGAACTGAACTGACTTGACGTGACCTGACCTGACCTGACTAGACTGATCTGACCTGACCTGACCTGACGTGACCTGACCTGACCTGTCATCTCCTGACCTGACCTGTCTTCTCCAGACCTGAACTGAACTGACTTGACGTGACCTGACCTGACCTGACTAGACTGATCTGACCTGACCTGACCTGACGTGACCTGACCTGACCTGTCATCTCCTGACCTGACCTGTCTTCTCCAGACCTGAACTGAACTGACTTGACGTGACCTGACCTGACCTGACTAGACTGATCTGACCTGACCTGACCAGACCTGACCTGACCAGACATGACCTGACCTGAACTGACCTAACCAGACCTGACCTGACCTTATCTGATCTGTCGTGAACTGAACTGACCTGACCTGACCTGACATGACCTGATCTAACTTGACATGACCTTGCCTGACCTGGCCTGACCTGAACTGACCTGACCTGACATGAACTCACACGACCTGGCCTCGCCTGGACTGACTTGGCCTGACCTGACCTGACCTCTCCTGACCTGACCTGACCTGAACTGACCTTACCTGACCCGACATTACCTGACCCGATCTGACCTGTCCTGACTTTAACCGGCCATACCTGAAATGACCTGACCAGACATGATCAGGCCCGGCCTGACCTTACCAGACATGACCTGACCTGACCTGGCCTGACCTGACCTGACATGACCTGATCTAACTTGACCTGACCTTGCCTGACCTGGCCTGACCTGAACTGACCTGAACTGATATCATCTGACCTGACCAGGCCTGACGTGACCTGACCTGACCTGACCTGACCTGCCCCGACCTTGCCTGGCCTGACCTGACCTGACGTGACCTGACATGACATGATCTGATCTGAAGTGAAGTGACTTGAACTGACCTGACCTGACCAGACATGATCTGGCATGGCCTGACCTTACCGAACCTGACCTGATATGACCTAACCTGACCTGACCTGACCTAACCTGACCTGACCTGGACTGGGCTGACCTTCCCTGACTGATCTGACCTGACCTGACCTGACCTGCCCTGGGCTGACCTGAACTGACCTGACCTGACCAGACATGATCTGGCCTGGCCTGACCTTACCGGACCTGACCTGAACTGACCTAACCTGACCTGACCTGCCCTGGGCTGACCTGAACTGACCTGACCTGACCAGACATGATCTGGCCTGGCCTGACCTTACCGGACCTGACCTGAACTGACCTAACCTGACCTGACCTGCCCTGGGCTGACCTGAACTGACCTGACCTGACCAGACATGATCTGGCCTGGCCTGACCTTACCGGACCTGACCTGAACTGACCTAACCTGACCTGACCTGCCCTGGGCTGACCTGAACTGACCTGACCTGACCAGACATGATCTGGCCTGGCCTGACCTTACCGGACCTGACCTGAACTGACCTAACCTGACCTGACCTGCCCTGGGCTGACCTGAACTGACCTGACCTGACCAGACATGATCTGGCCTGGCCTGACCTTACCGGACCTGACCTGAACTGACCTAACCTGACCTGACCTGCCCTGGGCTGACCTGAACTGACCTGACCTGACCAGACATGATCTGGCCTGGCCTGACCTTACCGGACCTGACCTGAACTGACCTAACCTGACCTGACCTGCCCTGGGCTGACCTGAACTGACCTGACCTGACCAGACATGATCTGGCCTGGCCTGACCTTACCGGACCTGACCTGAACTGACCTAACCTGACCTGACCTGCCCTGGGCTGACCTGAACTGACCTGACCTGACCAGACATGATCTGGCCTGGCCTGACCTTACCGGACCTGACCTGAACTGACCTAACCTGACCTGACCTGCCCTGGGCTGACCTGAACTGACCTGACCTGACCAGACATGATCTGGCCTGGCCTGACCTTACCGGACCTGACCTGAACTGACCTAACCTGACCTGACCTGCCCTGGGCTGACCTGAACTGACCTGACCTGACCAGACATGATCTGGCCTGGCCTGACCTTACCGGACCTGACCTGAACTGACCTAACCTGACCTGACCTGCCCTGGGCTGACCTGAACTGACCTGACCTGACCAGACATGATCTGGCCTGGCCTGACCTTACCGGACCTGACCTGAACTGACCTAACCTGACCTGACCTGCCCTGGGCTGACCTGAACTGACCTGACCTGACCAGACATGATCTGGCCTGGCCTGACCTTACCGGACCTGACCTGAACTGACCTAACCTGACCTGACCTGCCCTGGGCTGACCTGAACTGACCTGACCTGACCAGACATGATCTGGCCTGGCCTGACCTTACCGGACCTGACCTGAACTGACCTAACCTGACCTGACCTGCCCTGGGCTGACCTGAACTGACCTGACCTGACCAGACATGATCTGGCCTGGCCTGACCTTACCGGACCTGACCTGAACTGACCTAACCTGACCTGACCTGCCCTGGGCTGACCTGAACTGACCTGACCTGACCAGACATGATCTGGCCTGGCCTGACCTTACCGGACCTGACCTGAACTGACCTAACCTGACCTGACCTGCCCTGGGCTGACCTGAACTGACCTGACCTGACCAGACATGATCTGGCCTGGCCTGACCTTACCGGACCTGACCTGAACTGACCTAACCTGACCTGACCTGCCCTGGGCTGACCTGAACTGACCTGACCTGACCAGACATGATCTGGCCTGGCCTGACCTTACCGGACCTGACCTGAACTGACCTAACCTGACCTGACCTGCCCTGGGCTGACCTTATCTGACTGATCTGACCTGACCTGACCTGACCTGACCATATAGGATCTGGCCAGACCTGGCCTGACCTGAACTAATCCGAACTGACCTGAACTGACAGCATCTGACCTGACATGACCCGACCTGACCTGACCTGACCTGACTTGACTTGACCTGCCCTGACCTGACCGGACTGATCTGACCTGACCTGACCTGACCTGGGCTGACCTGGCCTGACCTGAACTGACCTGAACTGACCTTACCTGACCTGACATTACCTGACCCGACCTGACCTGTCCTGACTTTAACCGGCCATACCTGAACTGACCTGACCAGACATGATCACCTTACCAGACTTGACATGACCTGACATGACCTGACCTGACATGACCTGATCTGACCTGACCTGACCAGTCCTGACTGATCTGACCTGGGCTGACCTGACTTGACCTGAGCTGACCAGTCATCTCCTGACCTGAACTGAACTGACCTGACTTTTCCAGAGGAGACCTGACCTGACGTGACCTGACCAGCCCTGACCAGACCTGACATGTCCTGACCTGGCCTGACCTGAGCTGACTAGAACTGACCTTACCTCACCTGACACTACCTGACCGGACCCGAACTGTCCTGACTTTAACCAGCCTTACCTGACCTGACCTGTCCTGACTGACCTCACT
>NW_016910806.1:0-522 GCF_001483705.2 Eufriesea mexicana
GTATGCATGGATGGAAGTATGTATCCATGTATGTATGGATGTATGGATGGATGGATGGATTGACAGATGGATCTATGGATGAATGTTTGTATGGATCGATGGATGATCGTATGGATGTATATATAGATCTATGTATGGATGTATGGATGGATGGATGGATGGATGGATGGATGCCTACATGAATGGGTGTATAAATGGATGGATGTTTGGATGGATGAATGGATGTGTAGATGGCTGTATTTGTGGATGGGTGGATGAATGGATGGATGGATGTATCTATTTATGTATGTATGGATGTATGGATGGATGGATGTATGAACGGATGTATGTATGGGTCGATGGATGTATTAATGGGAGGATGTATGGATGGATGGATGTATGGAAGGATGGATGTATGGATGAGGGAAGGATGTATTTATGAATAGGTGGATCTATGGATGGATGTATGTATGTGTAGAAGTATGTATGAATGCATGCATTGATGGATGTATGGATGGATGCATGTATGTATGAATGGATGAA
>NW_016910807.1:0-629 GCF_001483705.2 Eufriesea mexicana
GGATACCAGTGTATTACACAAAAGTCAATGCCACCGAATAACAGTATAGAGCACGAAAGCCGAAGCTGTCGTATCCTAACCTCATTAAACGTGACATGAGCGGACGTTACGAAACGCAAGCAGACGTGCCACGACCACTATTGCTGGCATAACGAGAGTTAAGCACAACAGGGCAGACCGATGTAGAATGCAGAAATCTTCCGAATAACAGTTTATAGCACAAAAGTCAAATCTATCCCAGCCAAACCTAACAGAAACCATCATAACCTAACGCAACCTAACCCAGACTAACGTGCCGAGAACAATACCGCTGGCCTGCGCGTAGCTCAGCAGAATATACTACAGCACCGCAGAGCGTAGAAGTCGGCCGAATAGATGGGTAGAGCGCAAAAGTCAAAGTCAACCTGACCAAACCCACACAAACGCACCACATCTCAACCAAAGCTGCCAGGACAGCTATTGCTGGCCTCCCCTGGGACAAGCAGTTGCCAGTGGAGCTACATACGCAATGCACACGCATCGACCGGAAAGCGGTGTATAGCACAAAGGTCAAGGCTATACTTAATAAGCATATCCGTACCTAGACAAGCCATGCGCAACATAATTCAAGCTTGTGTGCCGAAACCACC
>NW_016910808.1:0-1249 GCF_001483705.2 Eufriesea mexicana
CTGGGGAAGTCAGTAATAGTGGTCTCGGTACGACAGGCTGAGATATGATACGTTTGGGTGGGCTACGTTAGCTCTGGTTAGGTTTCGATAACTTCGAATTTTCTGCTGTACACTGCGACTCTATCGACTTCTGCGCTCAAGACTCCTCTATTGTACTCTATTTGGCACTGTTGAAGCCAACAATACTGGTCGCTCCACGTTAGGAAGGATTAGGTTACGTTTGGTTACGTTACGTTTGGTTATGTTATTATATGATAGACGCCACGTTAGGAAGGATTAGGTTACGTTTGGTTACGTTACGTTTGGTTATGTTATTATATGATAGTCTTGACTTTGTGCTGCACAAGGCTATTATGTGAATTTCGGCGCTCTAGTGTGCTTTAGTGTGTCCAGCTTTGCTCTTGAGAGGCCCGCAATGGTGGACTCGGCACGCTATGTAGGATTACGTTACGCTTGATTTGGCTAGGTTAGGATAGGTTTGGTTAGGTTAGCTTTGACCCTTGTGATATTCACTGCTATTCGGTCGATGTCTGTGCACTAGCATCTGCTTGTCTATGTGGAGGCCAGCAACATTGGTCGTGGCACATATAGTTTGGTCAGGTTACGTTTGGTTAGGCTAAGTTAGATCTAGTTTTGGTTAGGATGACTTCGGCTTTTGTGCTATACACTGCTGTTGGGTGCATTTCTGCCCTCCACATTGATCTACTAAACTTTGCTCGACACTCGGGAGGTCAGCAATAGTGGTCGTGGCACTTTAGGTTGTGTTTGGCATGTCAGGCAGGGATACGTTAGTTTGGGTTAGGTTTTTTTGCCTTTGACTTTTCTGCTGTACACTGCGATTCTATGGGTCAATGCGCTCTACTCTCCTCTAATATGTTCTGCTAGTGTCTTGGGAGGCCAGCAATTGTGGTATCGGCCAGATAGGTTGAGTTATGATACGTTTGGTTACGTTACGTTTGGATGGGTTAGGTTTGGATAGATTTGACTTCCGTTGTTTGCGCTGCTATTCGTTGGATTTCTACGGTCTACTGAGCTCTAGTATATATAGTTAGTATGGTTACGTTTGGTTGGGTTGGGTTAGGATAGCTTTGACATATATCCTCAACACTGATATCCTATGGACCCCTGTACTCTACTGTGCTCTATGATATTCAGCTTGTACCTGGGGAAGCCAGAAATAGCGGTCGTGGCACGATAGTTTCAGCTACTCTACGTTTGCCTAGTTTAGGTTATGTCTGGTTAGGGTAGG
>NW_016910809.1:0-483 GCF_001483705.2 Eufriesea mexicana
GGTAACCTTTCGTTAGTCCAGGTTCGGAAGTTTCGCTTAGGATTTCTTCGACATTTGTGCTGTTGATTGCTATTTGGTGAACTTCTGCGCTCTATATTGTTCTACTATACCTCGCTCAACCCTGGGGTGGTGAGCAATAGTGGCCGTGGAACTTTAGGGTCAGTTACGTTATGGTCGGTTTGGTCAGCTGAGGTTAGGATACCTTCAACTTCAGTGCTGTTCACTACCATGCGGTTTATATCTGCGCACTACTGCCCCCTAGTACATTCCGCTTGTCTCTGTGAAGGCCAGCAATAGTGGTCTCGTCATAGCAATAGTGGTCTCGTCATTTTCGGTTGGGTTATGTTACGTTTGTCTGTGTTAGGGCGTGGTACTCCTACTTTTATACTATACCCGGCTTTTCGGTGGATTTCTGCGATTTAATATGCCCTAATATGCTCTACTTGGCTTTACGAAGGCCTTGAATAGCGGCCGCGGCGTCTT
>NW_016910810.1:0-315 GCF_001483705.2 Eufriesea mexicana
ACATGTTACGTTCGGTTAAGTTGGGTCTGGCTAAGTTTAGTCAGGATAGCTTTAAAGTTTGCGCAGCACACTGCTTATCGGTGGATATCTAGGTTCTACTGCTCTTTAGTATGTCCTGCTTGGCGCTGGGGAGGGTAGCAATAGCGGTCTCGGAACGTAAGGTTGAGTTAGGCTATGTTTGGCTATGCTGTGTTTGTTTGGGTTAGGTTTGGGTAAATTTGGCTCTTCTGATACACACTGCGATTCTACGGACTTCTGTATTCTACTGTCCACTAGTGTGCTCTTCTTGGCTCTGCGCCGGCCAGAGATAGTGGT
>NW_016910810.1:403-903 GCF_001483705.2 Eufriesea mexicana
TGTTAGGCGGATTTCTGCTCCCTACAATGCTCTAATATTTTCAGCTTGGCTCTGGCAAGTCCAGCTATAGTTGCCCCGGCCCGTTATTTTGAGTCAGGCTACGTTCAGTCAGGTTGCGTCAGGCTAAGCTTGGTCAGGATAGCTTTAACTTTTGCGCTGTACACTGCTATTCGGTGGATATCTGAGATCTTCTGTTCTCTAGTATGTCCTGTTGGCGCTGGTGAGGGCAGCAATAGCGGTCACGGCACGGTAGGTGACGTCAGGCTATGTTCGGTTATATCCTGTTATTTTGGTTTAGGGTCGGGTAGCTTTGACCTTTCAGATATACCCCCGATTCTATGGATTTCTTCCATCTTCTCCTAACAAATATATTCTGTTCGTCTCCGGGGTGGCCGGGAATGGTGGTCGCGGCTCGTTGACTAGCGTTAGGCTGGGATTAGTAGTGTAACGGTTGGTTAGTTTAGGAGGGGATGGCTTTGTCCTTAGTTCCGTATCCAGCG
>NW_016910811.1:0-460 GCF_001483705.2 Eufriesea mexicana
GCACCAGAATATTCTTCGAAAATGTCAATAAAATTGAATTTTCCGGCCGGTTTCTATAGCATTTTAATGGCTATAGCTTGCCAATATAATCTTTCCTCCTTGTGTATGCAAGAAAGCCAGATCACCACGATATTAGAGGAAAATGTCAACAAAATTGAATTTTCCTACAAGATTCTTTGGCATTGCAATGGCAAAAGCACGCCAATCGAATCTTTCCGCCTTATTTACACAAGAAAAATATCTCACCACGATATAGGTGGCAAATGTCAATAAAATTGAATCTGCCAGGCACATTCTATATCATTGCGATGTCTATAGCACGCCAATAGAATCTAAACTCTTTATTTATGCAAGAAAGGAGGCCCACCACGATAATAGTCGAAACTGTCAATAAAATTGAACTTTCCAGCCAGATTCCAGTGCATTGCAATGGCTGTAACATGCCAATAGATTCTTCCCT
>NW_016910812.1:0-822 GCF_001483705.2 Eufriesea mexicana
TGGATGTATGTATGGATGTATGGATGGATGTGTGGAAGGATGTGTGTATGGATGTATGTGTGGGCGAATGTACTTGTGTATGTATGGACATATGTATTGACGTATGTATGTATGTATGAATGGGTGGATGGGTGGATTGTTGTATGGATGCATGGATCGGTGGATGTATGGATCGGTGGATGAATGGGTGGATGGATGTATTTATGGTTGTATGTAAGGTTGTATGTATGGATGTATGTTTGGATGAATGTATGGGTGAATGTATGGATGTATGTTTCGATGTGTGTATGGATGTATGAATGGATGGATGGATTGGTCGGTGGACGTAGGGATGGGTGGATTTATGGTTCGATGGATGTATGGATGGGTGGATGTATGGATGGATGGACATATGGATGGATGGATATATGGATGGATGTATGTATGGATGAATGTCTGTATGGATGGAGGGATGTATGAATGGATTTATGTATGGGGGGACGGATGTATGTATGAATGTATGTATGGATGTAATTAAAGATGTATGTATGGATGTATGTGTGGGTGTATGTATGGATGTATGAGCGGATATATGTATGGATGTATGGATGTGAGAATGGAAGGCCGTATGTATGGATGCATGAGTGGATGGATGTATGGATGTATGTGCGGATGTCTGTATGGATATATATATGGATATATGTATGGATGTGTGTATGGACGTATGTATGTATCTATGGATGTATGCATGTATGGATGTATATATGGGTGTATGTATGGATGTATGGATGTACGTATGAATGTACGTATGGATGGATGGTTGTATGGTTAGACGGCTTTATG
>NW_016910812.1:919-2508 GCF_001483705.2 Eufriesea mexicana
GATGTGCGGATGTATGTATGTATGGCTGTAAGGATCGATGCATGTATGGATGGGTGAACGTATGGATGAATGGGAGTGTGGCAAGGTGGATGTATGGATGGATGTATGACTGGATGAACGGTTGTATGGACGGATGTGTGTATGAATGGATTGAACAATGGATAGTCGGATGTACGGATGTATGGATGAATGGATGTATATGTGTATGGATGTATAGATGGATGGATGGATTGTTGGATGGATGTATGGATGGAAGGGTGTGTGGATCGATGGATGTACGGATGTGGTGATGTGTGGATGGATGGATGTATGCATGTATGCATGGATGTATGTATGGATGTTTCTATGGAAGAATGCATGGATGTATGTTAGGATGTTTGTATGGATGTATGTATGGATTCATGTATGGATGTATGTAAGGATGTATGTATGAAAGTATGTATGAAAGTATGTATGAGTGTATTTATGGATATATGTACCGACGCGCGTATGGATGTACAGATGGATGGACGGAATGATGGATGGACGTATGTATGGATGTTTGCATGGATATATGTATGGCTGTTTGTGTGGACGTATGTATGTATGTATTTATGGTTGTATGCAAGGATGTGTTTATGGATGTATGGATGGGTGGATGCAAGAACGGAAGGATGTGTGTATGGATGGATATATGCATTGGTCAATGGAAGTATGAATGAGTGCTTGTATGAATGGATGGATGGATGGTTCGATGGATGTATGGATGGGTGGATGTATGGATGGATGGATGTATGGATGTGTGGATGTACGGATGTATGGATGTATGGGTGTATGGATGGATGGATGTATGGATGGATATATGAGTGGGTGGATTCATGGATGGATGTATTTATGGGTGCATTTAACCATGGATGGATGGGTATATGTATGGATTTGTGTTTGGGTGGATAGATGTATGGGTGCGTGGATGAACGGACGGATGGATGTAGGGACGGATGGATGTGTGAATGGATTGAGGTATGGCTTGTCGGATGCACGGATGTATGGACATAAGGATGCATATATGTATGGATATATGGATGGGTGGATGTATGGATGGATGGATGTATGGATGTATGGATGTATGGATGGATGGATGTATGGATGGATGAATGTGTAGATGGCAGGACATATGGATGGATGGATTTATGGATGTGTGGATACGAGAATGTATGGATGGATGGATGTATGGATGGATGTATGTATGGATGTATGGATGTATGGACGTATGGATTCGCGAATGTACGGATGTACGGATGTATGGAAATATGAATGGATGAATGGATGTATTGATGTATGTATGGATGTATGGATGGATGGATGGATTGGTGGATGGATGTATGGATTTAGAGATGTATGGATCGATGGACGTATGGATGGGTGGATGTATGGATGGATGAATGAATCAAAGGGTGGACGTATGGATGTATGGATGTGCGGATGGACGGATGTATGGATGTAAGAATTTATGGATGGATGGATGCATGGTTGGATGGATTTATGATTGGGTGGATGGATGGATAAATGGATGGGTGGATGGATGGATGTATGTATGGATGTATGTATAG
>NW_016910813.1:0-334 GCF_001483705.2 Eufriesea mexicana
AGGTTAGGTTAGGTTAGGTTAGGTTAGGTTAGGCTAGGTTACGTTAGGCTAGGCTAGGTTACGATAGGCTAGGCTAGGTTAGGTTAGGTTAGGTTAGCTTAAGTTAGGCTGTGTTAGGTTAGGTTAGGTTAGGTTAGGTTAGGTCTGGTTAGGTTATGTTAGGTGAGGTCGGGATAGGTCAGAATAGGTTAGGTTGTGTCAGGTTAGGTTAGGTTAGGTTAGGTTACTTTAGGGTAGTCCCAGTCTGGTCAGGTCACGTCAACCTTGTGCAAGGTTTGGTTAGGTTAGGTTAGGTTGGGTTGGGTTGCGTTGCGTTGGGTTGGGCTGGGTTGGG
>NW_016910814.1:0-916 GCF_001483705.2 Eufriesea mexicana
CCCACACCTCCATCCATCCATACATCCATCAATCCATACATCCATACATATATACATCCATCCTATCACACATCCATACATCCATCCATACATACATCCATACATCCAAACATCCATACTTCCATAAATCCATCCATCCATGCACTCATCCAACCATACGTACATCCATACATCCATGCATACCCCCATACGCTCATCCATACATACATCCATAGATACATCCGTAAATGCATCCATACACACATTCATGCATGCATCCATCCATACATCCATCCACTCATACATCCATCCATCCATACATCCATACAGATATACATCCATACATCCATACATCCGATACAGCCATACATTCGTACATCCATACATACATAAATCCATACTTCCGTACATCCGTCCATCCATACCTCAATCCATCCATACAACCATCCATGCATACAACCATTCATCCATTCAGACATACATCCAGCAATCCAAACAACCATTCATCCATACATCCATCTTTCCATGCATCCATCCAACCATACATCCACCCATCCATACATACACTCATACATACATCCATCGAACCATACATACATCCATCCATACAAGCACCTATCCATACACTCATCGATCCATACATCTAACCATCCATACATCCATCCATCCAAACATCCATACATCCACAGATCCATACATCCATAAATCCTTCCACTCGGACGTCTATCATTCGACACATCGATCCATCCATACATCCATACAGACATACACTGATTCAACCATACATTCATGCATCCAAACACCTGTACATCAATACGTCCATCCATCCATATATCCTGTCATTCATACATACATTCATCCATACATCCATTCGACCACACAAACATACATCCATAAATCCATGCATCCGTACATATATACATCCATACATACATCC
>NW_016910815.1:0-3112 GCF_001483705.2 Eufriesea mexicana
CACTGCAATGCGGTGGATTTCTTCGTTCTGCTGTGCTGTAGTATATTCTGCTTGGTGACGGAGGTGCCATGAATAGTGGTCTTAGCAGGCTAGGTTGTGCTGGGCTACGTTTGGACATGTTGCATTTTGTGAAGTTGGGAGAGGATAGTTTATACATTTGCGTTATACACTGTCATCCGCGTGCGTCTGCGATCTACTGTGGTCCAATATCTTCTGCTTGCTTCTGGTGAGACCAGAATTATTGGTATCGGCAAGTTTGGTTGGTTTATGTTGCGTTTCATTTGGTTATGTTATGTCAAGCCTTGTCTGGTTATCTTTGGCTTTTGTGCTGTACACTGCTATTCGGTTCTTTCGACGCATGGACGTGCTCTATTATATTCTGCTTGGCTCTGGGGACGCCAGTAATATTAGTCTCGGCACATTATGTTGAGCTATGCCACGTTTGGTTACTTTAAGTCTGTTGATGTCAGGATAGGATAGATAGGCACGTGTGACATTAACTGCTATACTCCGAATTCAGCGCTCTACAAACTGTATTCTGCTTGACTCCGGTGTGTCCGGCAGCAGTGGCCGCGGCACGCTCTGTAGAGTTACGCTACGTCTGGTTAGATTAGGTTATAACAGGCTATGTTCTGGTATCCGCGACTTTTGTGCTAGTTACTGCAATACGGTGGATCTCTGCGCACTACTGTGCGCTAGTATACTCTGCTTGTCTCTGTGCAGGTCAGCAATAAGCTTCTCGATATGCCGGATTGTGTTTGTTTGATTTGGATATGTTACGTTTGGCTAGGTTAGGACATGCTGTTTGGCTTCTGTGCTATTCACTGCTGTTCGGTAGATTCCTGCGATCTAATGTATTCTAATGTGCTCTTCCTGACTCTGGAGTGGTCATCAATATTAGCCTCGTCACGTTATGTTGTGTTGCTCTACGTTTGGATAGGTTAGGTATGGCCAGGTCTTGTCAGAGTATGTTTGACTTTTGTGTTATACAATGCAATGCGGTGGATTGCTGCGCTCTGCTGTCTTCTAGTATATTCTGTTTGGCTCTGGGGACGCCAGTAATAGTAGTCTCGGCACGTTATGTTGAGCTATGCCACGTTTGGTTACTTTAAGTCTGGTGATGTCAGGATAGGATAGATAGGCACGTGTGACATTAACTGCTCTACTCCGAATTCAGCGCTCCACTACGTTCTAATATTTTCTGCTTGGATCCGGGGTGGCCAATAATAGTTGTCTCAGCACGTTTGGATGCATTATGTTCCATTTCGTTAGGGTAGGTTGCGACGGTTGGTCAGAATTTCTTGATTTTTGTGCTATACACTGCTTTTCGGTGGAAATCTGCCCTCTACATTGCTCTACCATGTTCCTTCACTCTGCCGATGCCAGTAGCAGTGGTCGCGTCCTTATGTCCAGTTATGCTACGTTTGGTTATTGTGATTTGGGCCAGGTTGGGTTAGGTTATCCTCGAATTCTGTAACATACACTGCTATTCGGTGGATTTCTGCGCTCTACATTGCACTACTATACTCAGCTCGACTCTGGGGAGGGGAGAAATAGCGGTCGCGGCACGCTAGGTTTATGTAGGTTACGTTTGGCTAGGTTAGGTTAGGTTAAGTATTTCTATGATATTCTTGACTTTGAGCTATACACTGTTACTCGGTGTATTCCTCTGATCTATTGTGCCCTAGTACATTCTGCTTGACAATGGGAAAGCTAGGAGCAGCGGTCGCTGTGCGCTATTTTGGGATATGCTGCCATAGGTTAGGCGAGGTTAGGTCAGATTATGCTAGAATATCTACGGCTTCTATGCTACTCGCTGAAATGCGGTACATTCCTGCGCTCCACTGTGCCCTAGTACATTCTGCTTGTCTCTGTGGTGGCCTGCACTAGTGGTTCCACCACGTTAGGTTGAGTTATGTTACGTTCGGTTATGTTACGTTTGGTGAGGTCAAGATATTATAGCTTAGACTTTTGTTGCATACACTGCTATCAGCGAATTCCTGCGCTCTACCGTCTTCCAATATTTTCTGCATGGCTGTAGGGAGGCCAGCAATAGCGGTCTCGGCATGTTATGTTCTGCTAGGTCACGTTTGCTTCGGCTTCATTATTGTCAGGTTATGTGAGGCTACCTCTTCTATACCTCTTCTTTTGTGCTATAAACTGCTATTCGGTGGATTCCTGCGCTCCAATATGCTCTAATATGCTCTGCTTGTCTCTCGGCTGGCCAGTAATGGTGGTCTCGGCACGTTAGGTGGAGGTACGTTACGTTTCGCTAGTTTAAGTTGCGAAGGCTCGGTAAGGATTTCTTCGACTTTCGTGCTATACACCGCTGGTCGATGGATTTCTGCTCTCTACATTCCTCTACTACACTTTGCTCGTCTCTGTGGAGCCGAGCAACAGTGGTCATGGCACGTCAGGTTGAGTTAGGTTACGTTTCGCTACGCTTGGTTAGGCTAAGCTCGGATAGGACAGCTTTGACTTCCTTGCTATATACTGTTATTCTGTGGATTCCTGTGATATACTGTGCTCTACTACACGCTGCTTGGCTCTGTGGAGGCCAGCAGCTGTGTTCGCCGTACGTCATGTTGCGATATGCTGCCCTTGGCTGGGTTAGATTAGGTCATGTTTGGTTAGGCTATCTACGGCTTTTGTGCTGCTCACTGCAGTACGGTGGATTTCAGCGCTGTACTGAGCCCTTGTACATTCTGCTTGTCTTTGTGGATGCCAGCAGTTGTGGTCTCGGCGCGTAAGGGTTAGTTAGGCTACGCTTGCATATCATAAGTTTTGTTATATTGGGACAGAATAGCTTAGGCTTTTGAGCCATTCGCTGCTGTTCGGTCGATTTCTGCGCTCCACTGTGCTCTAATACGTTCTCCTTTGCACTGTTGTGTCCAGTAATAGCAGCCTCGACACGTCACTTTGATTTAAGTTATGGTGAGTTAAGTTAGGTTGGGCTATGTTTGGTTAGGATAGCCCTAACATTCGCGCTATACACTACTATCCGGTTCATTTCTGTGATCTACTGTAATCTACTACAATCTGCTTGGTCGCAGGTAGTCCAGAAGCAGTGGTCGCGGCACGATGTGATGTGTTATGCTGCGCATGGAAAGGT
>NW_016910816.1:0-625 GCF_001483705.2 Eufriesea mexicana
GCAAATGACAATAAAATTGTATTTTCCAGCCAGATTCTCTAGGATTGCATTGACTATAGCACGAAAGTAGAATCTTTTCTCATTATATAAGCATGAAAGATAGGTCGCCACGATAGTAGTCGATAAAGTCAATAAAATTGTATTTTTCAGTCAGATTCTATAGCATTGCCATGGCTATAGCACTCCAATAGGTATTTCATCGCTATTTATGCATGCGGTCTTGCTCACCACGGTATTAGTCGAAAATGTCAATCAAAATGTATTTTCCAGCAAGATTCTATAGCATTGCATTGGCTATGGCGCTCCAATAGTATATTTCATGCTTGTTTATGCATGTAGGTTTGCTCAACACGATATTAGTCGAAAATGTCATTAAAATTGAATTTTCCAGACAGATTCTATTGCATTGCAATGGCTATAGCACGCCAGTAGAATCATTCATTCCTGCTTATATATGGAAGAAAGGTAGGTCGCCACGATATTAGACGATAAAGTCAATAAAATTATGTTTTTCAAGTCCACTATATTAGTCGAAAATGTCAATAAAAATGCATTTCCCAGCAAGATTCTATAGCATTGTAATGGCTATATCACGCCTGTAGAATCTTTCCTCTTTATATATGCA
>NW_016910817.1:0-3868 GCF_001483705.2 Eufriesea mexicana
CATAACGCGCCGTGGACATTATTTATGGCCACCAAGAGCAAAGCAGAGAAAATTAGATAACAGAGGAGCGAAGAAGTCCACCGAATAGCAGTGTATAGCACAAAAGTCAAAGCTAACCCAGCCTAACCTAACCCAACATAACATAACCGACCGTAACCTAACCCAGCCATACGTGCCTGAACCACTATTACTGAGCTCTCCAGAGCAAAGCAGAACATACTAGAGCGCATTAGAGCGCAGAAATCCGTCGCAATGAAGTTAAAAGCAGATAAGTAGAAGAAATCATAGCATAGACTGACCTAACCTAACATAACCAAACGTAACCATTTCCAACCTAAACTACCAAACACAATATTGCTGGACTTCCCATCGCCAAGCAGTGCATACTGGGGGAGAGAAATGCACAAAGAGAGTAATGCACAGAGTTCCACAGAATGGTAGCTTTAGCACGGATGTCAGAGAAAACCTGACCAAACGCAAACAAAGTAATCTAACCAATCGTGACAAAACACATCCTGACGCTCCGCTGCCACTATTTCTGGAAATCCCAGAGATAAGCACGGAATAGTAGATCACAGTAGAGAGCAGATATTCACTGAATAGCTGTGTACAGAGCAACGGACATAGCTATCCTGTCATGAACTATCCAAACGTAGCCCGACCAAATGCAGCCTAACTTAACCTAACACGCCGAGACCGCTGTTGCTGGAATCCCCAGCTTCAAACAGAGGATATTAGAGCACAGTAGGGCACAGAAATCCGCCGAATAGGAGTGTATAGCACAAAAGCCGAGGCTAACCTATCCATACCTAACGAAACCATAACTAACCTAACGTAACATAACTCAACCAAACTTGCCACGAACACAATTGTTAGCCTCGCCGTAGACAAGCGGATGATAGTAGAGCAATGCAGAGCGCAATGTATAGCGCAAATGTCAAAGCCATCCTAACGAAACCTGTCCTACCGTGACCCAACCTAACGTAACCTAACAAAGCCTAACGTGCCTATGCCACCATTGCTGATCTGCACAGAGCAAAGCAGAACACATTAGGGCAGAGTAGAGCGAAGGAGTCCACTGAAGAACAGTTTACAGCGCAAATGTCAAAGCTATCCTACCCAACCCAAACGTAACATAAGCAGAAGTGACGTAACAGAACCTTATGTGCCACGATCTCTGTTGCTTGCCTCACGAGAGCTAAGCAGAGTATAGGAGAGTATTTTATATCTCTGAATTTGTCCGAACAGCAGTTTATAGCACACAAGTCGAAGCTAACCTAACCAGACCTAACCAAGCCTAACCGAACCAAACGTGACATATCTCAACCTAACATCACGAGAGCACTATTCATGGCAGAGACAAGCAGAGTGTGATAGCGCACATGAGAGCGCAGAAGTCTAGAGAAAAGCAGTGTGTAGCACAAAAGACACAGCCCTCCTAACTTACGCATCGTTGCCAAATGTAATCAAACGTAATATAACTTAACTTAACGTGTCGCGACCGCTATTGCCGGCAGCCCGAATGTCGAGCAGGGTATAAAAGAGCAGAAGAGCGATGTAGTGCGAAGAAGTCCACCGAACTACAGTGTATAGCACAAAAGTCTAAGATATCCGGCCCTAACCTGACCAAACGGAACATGACCAAACGCAACATAATTCAGCCTAAGGAGCCGACAGCACTGCTGCCGCCTTCCCCATAGCCGTGTAGAATACACTAGAGCTCAGTAGATCGCAGAAATCCACCGAATTGCTGTGTATAACACAAAAGTCAGAGATACCCTAGCCTAACATCTCCTAGCCTAACCTAACCGAACGTAGCATATCTAAGCATACCGTGCCGAGAATACTATTGCTGGCCTCCTCAATGTCCAACAGAGAATAGTAAAGCAATGGAGGGCGCACATATCCAACGAATAAAAGTGCGTAGCACAAAAGTCAACGCTAACCTGTCGAAACCAGACCAAACGTAACATAAGCAAACGTAACACAGCCCAAGCTTGCGTGCCTAGACCATAGTTGCTGACGCACCCAAAGCCTAGCCGAATATGCTAGAGCACAGTAGAGCGCAGGAATCCACCGTAAAGCAAGCGTATAGCACAAACGACAGAGCTGTCCTGTCCTAACCTAACCAATCGTAGCATATTCAAACGCAAGCCGACACAGCCTAACGTGCCGATGCCACTATTTCTGGCCTGCCTGCAGCAAAGCTGGGCACATTGGGGCGCAGTAGAGCGCAGAAAGCCTCCGTATAGCAGTGTATAGCACAAAAGTCAAAGACACCATAATCTCACCTAGCCTAACCTCACATAACCAAACGTAAACTAACGAAACATAATCGAGACGAGTCCACTACTGCGGCATCCTTGTCGCCAAGCGAAACATATTAGAGGAGCGTAGAGCGCGGGTGTCCATAGAATTTCAGTGTGTAGCAGACAAGCCACAGCTATCCTAACTTAACCCAGACCAACATAACATAACCAAGCGTAACATAGCTCAACCTGACGTGGCGAGACCACTGTTGCTGGCTTCGCCAGATCCACGCAGAGCATATTAGAGCACAGTATGGAGAAGGAATCCACCGAACATCTGTGCACTGTACAAAAGTCAGATATATCCCGCCCTAACCTTACCAATCGTAACATGACCAAACGTAACCAGACCCAACCTAACGTGCCGGGACCACTATTACTGGCCCCAGCAGAGACAAGCACAATATACTAGAGCGCAGTATAGTGTAGAAATCGAATGCATTGCAGTATATAGCGCAAAAGTCAGAGATACCACGACCAAACGTATCATAACCTGCCTGGCCAAATGTAGCATAAACCAACCAAACGTGCTGAGACCACTACTGCTGCCGTCACCAGAAGCAAGGAGAATTTGATAAAGCACAGCGGAGCAAAGAAGTCCATAGAAGATCAGTGCTGAGCACATATGCCAAAGCCACCCAAACCGAACAAAACCGAACCTAACCTGACTTGGCCGAACGCAACATATCCCAAACAAACGTGCCGCGACTACTATTCCTAGCGTCCCCAGACACAAGTAGATTGTGATAGCGCACAGTGGAGCGCAGAGGCCCATGGAATAGCAGTGTGTAGCGCAAAAGTGAAAGCCCACCTAACCTCACGCAACGTAGTCTAACATAACCACAAGCACTCTTACTCAACCTAACCTGCCGCGACCACTGTTTCTGACATCCCGCGAGTCAGGCAGAGTATAGTGGAGAAATACAGAGGGCCGTAAGCCCCAGAAGAGCATTCTAGTTATTCTAACCTAAGCTAACCATGCCAAACGTAGCGTAACCCAAAATACGTGCCACGACATCAGTGGCTGGCTTCCCCAGAAACCAGCAGTCGCTAGTAGAGCAATACAGTGTACGGATTTCGACTGAATAGTAGTGTGTAGCACAAGTGTCAAAGCTACCCTACCCTAACATAGCCAAACGTGGCATAACAACATCTATCACAACCTGACTCCCGAGCCCACTGTTTCTGGTCTCCCGAGACCCAAGTAGAACATACTAGAGCATAGTAGATCGCACGGCGTCCACCGAACATCGGTTTATACCACGAAAGTCAAAGTAATCCAAACCAAACACGAACTAAAATAGCCTAACCGAAGGTAGCATAGCACAACCTATCGTGCCGAGACAACTATTACCGGTAGAGCATAGAAACCGACCGAACCGCGGTGTATAGCACAAAAGTCAAACTTAGGCTTTCCTAACACAACCAATCGTGACACAACAAAGGTAGCCTTACAAAGCCTGTCGTGCCACGACCGCTGCTGCTGGGTTCCCCGGAGAGGAGCAGAGAATATCAGAGCACAGTTGAGCGCAGAAATTCACCCAAAAGCAGTGTATGTC
>NW_016910818.1:0-315 GCF_001483705.2 Eufriesea mexicana
TTACAATGGCTATAGCTCGCTAATTGAATATTTCATTATTTTTTATGCAAGAATGTTATTTCAGAACGATACTAGTCGAAGATGTCAATAAAAATGTATTCTCCAGCCAGATCCTATAGCATTGCAATGGCTGTAGCACGCCACAAGATTCTTTCCTCCTTAGTTATGCAAGAAAGCTAGATCACCACGATATAAGTCGAAAATGTCAGTAAAATTGAATTTTCCAGCCAGATTCTGCAGCATTGTAATGGCCATAGTAGGCCAATAGGATTCTTCCTTCTTATGTATACAAGGGAGTCAGTTCACCACGATATT
>NW_016910819.1:0-4557 GCF_001483705.2 Eufriesea mexicana
TTTATATCATCGCAAATGAGTTTCACTTATTCAACCTCATTCGAATTTATACATATAAAACCAACACTCACAATGATGAGTGTCAAGGACTAGATTTCGAGTTTTCAATTCTGAAGAACAAAATGTAATATCTTCGTCAACGCATCGGTATTATCAAGAACTAGATTTCGAGTTTTCAATTCTGAAGAACAAAATGTAATATCTTCGTTAACGCATCGGTATTCTAGAGCATCAACAGTTAGGAAATTCTCGTGTATCTAGTTTTGCAATTACAAGAGTCACTTTGTGTAAATAATGAGGATTGACAGTGTATACGTGTGACACTAATTATATGTTCTATCCAGGGTGCAACGTCACACATCCGTGTCGGAAATTGAACTTCCATCTTCGATAAGAGAAACAGGCGAAGTTTTACCTACAATATTTACATCGGAAATGATTCGATACAGTATTAATAGTGAGAGATTATATCTGGTCCTGGTTACAACACGTTTTCCTGAGCAACTGTCGTTGATATACGATTTGCTCTTTGCTCAAACTGGACTGTGCAACCTTTTCCTCGAACTGTGTTGACAGCACACGTGTTAATTTTATTCGATTGATTTACTACTTGCAACTTCTTCGAAATTAAAAGCTCTGTTCCAATTACTTACTTCGAGATAAAGATGGGAGTAAGAGGTGCTGACATCAAAGTTCTAGCATGTAAATTATAATTATAGCGCGAAAGGAAACTTGTTTGCTGATGTATCTTTCAGCATTTCAGAATTTAATAATTCATATTTTGAAAATCCTTCTATATCATTTTCCAAAAATGAAAATGAAGCGCGAGTGTTATTTCGTGTGAATAGCTAGGATTAATAGTTCGATATTAGATTTTACTAATATGATTTTGAAAATAATTTTTCAAAATTGAAAGTTACAAATGCGATTACTTGCTATTTCAAAATAAAAGTGGCAACGAGAATTGACGCAAAACTGGGTTTCCCAGTTTCGAGGATAAAATTTTGTTATTTTTGTTGAGTAGACCAATTGTTTTGCCTTTTAAATGATTTATACGTTAACACGTTAAGTGGCCCAGACTAGGACCAAAAGGTGCCAAATTTTGGTGTTAAATTCTTCGCCATCTTTGGACCTAACTTTTGGGAATTCTTGTTATAACAATTGATACAGTCATTTCCGAGTTTTATGAACACTTTGTCCACCATTGCTGGCCCTCTTGCCGGCCGAGTCTGGGCCTGAACGGAACGGCAAGCGAAACGACCTGGGCACTTAACGTGTTAAAAATCCCTGGCTACCTTATCCCACAAATGTAAATAAAATACAATTTTAATGTCATGGGATTAACCACTTGCACTGGCAAGAAATTCACAGACGAGTATGCCAGAACGGTGCAGTGTTTCTGCGACAAAAGCACTACGACGTGCGTGGCACGTCTTTCCAGCGCAAGTGGTAATATCCTATTTCACCTAGCTTATCAGTCCCAATTTCTTCGGAATTAAAAGTTACAATTCTCTCAATCCATTCTCTCAATCCCTAAACGAAGATTGCATTAAAACTGGCGAAATTCTCAATTTCCTGCTAACATCTGCCAATAAAATTTCGTCTCACGTGCCTACTCATCTTTCGTTGATACAAAAGAGGAAACCGGGTTGACATTTGAAATCTGCTCAATCTTCCACCTTTCCAAATACTTCTCTACCTTGAGAGAAACGCTTGGTATAATTCTAAGCAAGGTTAAACGCAAGCTGGTCGGAAGGAATTGGAAAATAAGGAGACGCGAGCGGAATAGGTTCCGGCTGACGGAGTAGACCCGTGGCATCTTAAGGATATTGGATCTTCTCGAGATTATCGATCAATGGTCTGATCCTGGTGAAAGGTAGGAGAAAGGAAATTCCAACTTCAAAGCGGAAACTCAACTGACGGGACTGGAGCTAAGAGTTTTTCCGCGTGGAACACGAGCCACGAGGGTCGATCGAAACTGAAGGAACGATTCGAAAGCCCCGGCAATTGTCTTCCGAAGTCGTTTAACAAACTCATCCTTACTTGTCGCGAGGTGCACGGTGCTCTCTGCTACTTTCTTCGATGGACTCGTCGACAGGAGGAGAAAAACTCGGACCTCCGTGGATTAGCTGAGTTGGTCCATAAAGGCGGAGAGAAGCTCGGAGTCAGCAGTCGCTGCCGGCGCTGCACGGTGACTCGGGACATCTTGAACTCGCAGCTGGGCTTGGTCCTTTTTTCCCCTGAAAGAACGACGGCTTGAATCTCGTTCCAGCGTTTAACGACGATTCAAACGGATTAATTAATTTTCTAAATGTGACTACGATTTCCGTGCTTTAATTGCCGCGGTGTATCTGCGAGGAGAAGAAATCGGTAAATCGATCGGTGGAGGAAAACGAGTCTTTCTTGTCGATGATCCTCGGCGATCTTTGGATTCAGAAACGACCCGGACTGTGTGTGGAATTCTTGTAAAACGATTTTTCGAAATAAAAGTCCGCGCTGGAGGAGATAGGGGAAAGAGACAGCTGGAAGACAGACAGTGGCTTGGTAAATCCCAAAAAGAGAGATACCACGGCTATTAATCGAACGGGCTTGTAAAAGTGCCCTGGAGGTAATTAAATACACGATTGTTCAAGTACCGATAAATTCAGCTCGACATCCCGGCTCCCATTCAACTTCTCTAACGAATTCTTCCCTTTGGCGTTCCTCCCGAAAGATGTTCGAACATTTGTAAGATTCATTATCCATTCACATGTGCAGGTACACGAATAGTGATTATTATTGCTTAGCGGTAGCACTTCTTCCCTGGCCTGTAATCGATGTTGCGAGCAATTACGTTCGAGCGTTCCTGGTGTCCATTGTTAGAGGGTTGGAATTATTCCTAGTCCGTCTGGCAGCGTGACGGGATTGAGAGTCGCCAAGGGGAAAAGAAACGGGGAACCGTAGCAGCGGTGTATAGCAGAGGGAAAAATAGCCTCTCTCGTGCAATTACTAATTAGCCGTTTAGCGAGTGGCGAGCGTTGTTTCGTGCAGCCGAGGATGAGAATAGGGGTATCGCGACCTTCCTCGCGAGTCAGCCGCTCCTTTTAACCGACTAGCTTCCTTGCGTTTTCCTTTCTTCCTTTCCTCTTCCAGCTTTGGCCTTCTTCCTTTCCTCTCTTTCTCTCGCTCTCGGTAACCACACTGTGCTCTGCTCCTCGTCTTCCGTTCCACCCCGGTTACGCGCTCGATCCTCAGCTATCTCCGAGGGAACACCTAACGTTCGCAGAGATTTATGGCGAGGGCGCAGAAGAAATTCTATGGCGTTTATTTGTTCCGCGGAATCTTATCGGGATTCGAGATTTCCGTAAGTTCTTGCTCGCTGGGGCAATAAACGTGTTTGCAGCTGATGGAAGTACATATTAATTGCCGTCGCTTTGCCCGCTGACAGAGCCCTAGGGACAATCCGTGAGGCCGGGGTATACCGCGTTAGGTAATCCCGTATCGCGATACAACGCTGCGAGTTTCGTTCGATACGCGACTCGTAACACGATTTCTTTGCCAACGGGGGCTGGATTGATTTCACAAACCGCGAAAAAAATGCGCGACTGCGATTTTTTGATTAGCTACCGTTAGCTGATCCCGCTCCATTTGTTGCGTGCAGCTCGCCTCGTGAATTAGGTAATTTGTAGCTGCTTATCTGACATTTAATACACGAGCAGATTTTTCTTTTTCTTTTGGTCTATTTGGTTGGATAAGAGTCTGGGGTACTAATGGATCGAGTTGTGAATGCAATTTTGAAGGAAGTGGATTAATGCGTTAATTTAGTTGGGATAGAACTTTTCGTTGAGGTTAACTTTTAATAAATGACAAATTTTTAATTTCATTTCATTTTTCATTTAATTTAACGATAAACTTTTGATGATGAATCTTTTATGAATTTGTGGTAAATTCGAGGGAAATAACGCGAAATATAATTTTGACAGTGACATAAATAATAATGCGACGATATGACGCGAATGCGATAATTGTTCAGAGAAATATTACGTAATTATTAATTATTACCGTGATTAAATTACTCGATTTGTGTAATATTTGCGTCATAATATCGCAGCGTTGTTTCAATTCGTCAAGCGCAATCACGCTTCGTTGCTTCTTGTAGTATCGTTTCTTTGTTAAAGAACCATTTGTACCTGACACGCTGACGTCACTTCGTGTATTTATTTTTCTGGCTTGTCATGCGTTGTCAAATCCTTTGAGGGTTGTTTTTAAGAAATTCTAGGCAATGAAAAATAAATTGGAACCGGGGAAATGAATTTTTAATTATTTATAATGGAAATTACGTAAATAATAATTTTATCGATTAAAATGATTGCCCCTAAAGTTGCTCGTATACAGTGAAATTATTAGAATTGATGACGTTTTCTGTGTGTAAATCATTTTTGCTGTACTAAAACATATGTATATCCCCCTTATTAATCTTTATTATTAATTATTGTCCGATGTAGTAATTTTCAATTAGTATGAAGCTGTATGCTATAGTATTTCACGATCATTTTTAGGAGAACCATACTCTTTTTC
>NW_016910819.1:4579-23087 GCF_001483705.2 Eufriesea mexicana
TCTATCTTTCAATTCAAAATTTAAAAAAGTGCAATATCCAATGCAGCAGTCGTTTGAAAATAGAAACCCAACAGTCGTTAAAAGAAAAGAGAGGAATTTATAAAATCTTTTTAGAAAAAAGAGTGAATAATTATCGTTATTATTTGTCTTCTTTTTCTCCTCAAATCAAATGAAATCATACGTTAATTTTTGTCATAGTGATAGAAAATAATATATTTTCTATCATGCTGTGAAATGTTAGTAATTAGTTTATTTAATATACGAATTAACATAAACTAAAATGATACCGTGTTATAGGAATAGTATGTTAACGGTGATAGTATGTTAACTGTTAACAGTGAGCAATTAGGGGTTTATGATTCTGTTCTCTTTTGAGGATTTTCTCGCTTGACATCTAGGTCTTAGGAGTGTTTCCCTAGTTTTATTTTAGGGATCGGTTATGTAGACTACTCTGCATAGGCGTAACGCTGCTTGGATCGAAGAGAATACCTATTGTGATAATCGATAGTTGGAAATAGAAGGACTTTGGAAAAATTTCATGACCTATTAACCCTTTGCACTCGACGATTTTTTGGCTAAAGAAGGATAGGCGTCCAAAGATTTTCTACTATAGAGTTGACGATATTTGTTTAAGCAGTAAATAAAAAATCTATATTAATTAATACTTAGAATTATGTAATTCCGATACCTCTCACACTGTTACATTATCTTAAATTTCACGTATTAATTAATATCGATTTCCGAAATTTTATCACATGGTGACTGAAGGGCACCTCTCGAGTGCAAAGGGTTAAGGTCCAGCGAATGTTATTCAAATCTTATTTAGAAGACAGTTATACAGGATGCTTTTTCCTATCATAGGAACGCTGATTCCAACAGTATCGTTAACAATTAACAATTATTATTTTTGTCTTATTTTTTTCTGAAATTTTCGTCAACAGTGTTGTATAATACTAACATAATACAGGTAACCCTCCTATAACACGGTAGATAGGTTCCTAAAAAATGCCGTGTTGTGCGAGACCGTGTTGTATGAGACCCAGAGTCAGTACAAAAAGGAGGGTCACGTTCCAAAAACTCACTAAAAACAAATTTCTTTTTAATTCTACATAAACCACTTAATTTTTATTAAAAATATAAATGTATGTGCAACACAAAACAAAAAAGAAATCAAAAATATTATTTTAATTTAACGCAACTTTAATTTAATAAATTTCTTCGTCGTCACTGCAGAAAATATAAATGTATGTGCAACACAAAACAAAAAACAAATCAAAAATATTATTTTAATTTAACGCAACTTTAATTTAATAAATTTCTTCGTCGTCACTGCTCGTGTAGAAGTACAGTGTTGTTCAAAAGTATTTGCAATTTTCTTATCATGTTATAGTGACACCGTGTTGTAGGAGGGTTCCCACAATTTATGAATCGTGTTATAGGATACCGTGTTGTAGGAGGCTACCTCTACTAACTTCCCATGTAAAATCATATTTGATTTATAATCATACTATCTTTTTCTTCTTTTTTACCGGTGTGGGCTACTTGAGTAACTTTGAACTCGAAATTAATGAGATACTGAAAATTACAGGATGTGTCACGCACTGTATATTACCCGATATCTTTTCTAACAATTTTTATCGCGTGTTTAAATTTGCTCATCTGCGTGTACGTGTAATTTTAACGAAAGATTATTCGACACCTGGAAACACGTACACGTGCACACCTGGAGTGACGAACGAGCTAACAAATGGTCAGCTGAGAAACGTATCTCTCGGAATTCGCGGATAAAGAACAATTTCCACTGATTCCTTCGAAACGGACAGTTATAAATTAAAGCCAATTTGTGGTAATATCAACGACTATCGTCATTAACGTCTAGTTTAGTGAGATATATTTCACTGGCTGATTTTTACAATAGAGATTCCGTTGATATCAATGGTTCTTCTCTATCAAGAACATCGTAATTTGTTTCATGGTAATCCTGGTATTAAGCAAATGGAGATTAAACGAGAGATGGGCCATTTGCGGACTTTCCGCCGGGTTTCCCCCATGTCAAAAGTCAATCATAAAAGATTGATGACAGCATAGGATTAGGATGTTAATGCGTATCTACATGCCCTCTCGTCTTATTAAAGTATCGTTACTCGTTTCTGGGTATACTTCTATTTATTTGCCTGTTAAGTCCGGCGAGCTGTTATCCGAGTTTCTATATAGCTTTACGTTTAAATATCAAACGAAAGGTGATGCACCTTTATGAATATAGACAGTATAAATCGCAATCCTACTTTCTGTGTTAAGAGAATACGTGTACGCAAATTGGTGATTCTTCAGGTGGTTTATAGTGTACGTGTATCGAGTGGTTCGCACAGTTCGTTGTATTATAATGATATACTCTGTGTATGGTAATTTAGGAATCGAATGGTCGATTATGTGAATTTTATTCGTTCCAAGGTTATTTTCATATTATATTTCTCTTATTTTATATTGCATGTATCAAACGATTTCTCCTATAAGTAAAATAAATAAATAAATAAATTGATTCAGTCATAGGGAGAGTGGAAATATAGAAAATCGTCGATTATGTGAATTTTATTCATTCCAAGGTTATTTTCATATTATATTTTTCTTATTTTATACTTCACGTATCAAAGAATTTACTGTATAAATAAAATAAATAAATAATTTTATTCAGTCATAGGGAGAGTAGAAATATAGAAAATGGTCGATTATGTGAATTTTATTCGTTCCAAGGTTATTTTCATACTATATTTCTCTTATTTTATATTTCATGTATCAAACGATTTTTCCTACAAGCAAAATAAATAAATAATTTGATTCAGTCATAGGGAGAGTAGAAATATAGAAAATGGTTGATTATGTGAATTTTATTCGTTCCAAGGTTATTTTCATATTATATTTCTTTTATTTTATATTTCATGTATCAAACAATTTTTCTTATAGGTAAAATAAATAAATAAATTGATTCAGTCATAGGAAGAGTAGAAATATAATAAATGGTCAATTATGTGAATTTTATTCGTTCCAAGGTTATTTTCATATTATATTTCTCTTATTTTATACTTCACGTATCAAAGGATTTACTGTATAAATAAAGTAAATAAATAATTTTATTCAGTCATAGGAAGAGTAGAAATATAGAAAATAAAAATGAAATTTCATTAAGCGGAATTAAAATGCGTTGAATACTGCGTACCTGTACGTGTGTATTCCGAAAATGGAAATATTTGGAGCTTTAGAAGTTACTTTTATACTCTTAAATAAAATTGCTCATTCTTTTGTTTTTCCAGAATTTTTTCTCAAAAGGATTTTTTGCTTCATTCTAGTATAAAAAATAATACAATAAAATTGAATGAACACAGTAGTTTGAATCGTGGAACCTTTTTATCTAAAAAATAATTTTGTTTGTAGTGAAGATAATTATATAAAAATGACACTGTGCCTTTTTGAAACGTACTTAGATGTATGTGTATTGTTTTCATTATGTTTAATTTGTAATTGTCTGATCAGTTTCTTAACTTACCCTGATTTAAAGTGGTATCTCTAGAAAATAATTAAAATGAATTCAAAAACAGTTACAATAAAAATTGTCGAAGAATTTATAAATAATATAATATAGATGATATAAATATTAAATGTTATCTTCATGAAATAGCTAAATATTTAAGTTTTATCAATTTGTGCCACAAATAATACAATTTAAATCTTTAAATGTCAGTAACCTGAATATAACAATTAATGTATATAATTTAAGTATTCACTATACTTATAACTATAAATACCAATAACTATTCGTTAAAATTTCATCTTACATCTTTATGCATAGTCTTCGAAAAATATCTACATAATATTTACATACTAAATATTTAATAATTCTCAATTTACTGAATAGGACAATTAACGTATATAAATTCATTCATTATATAGAATTTAATTATAATTTAAGTATTCACTATACTTATAACTACCAATTAAAATATCAATAAGTATTCGCTAGAATTTCATCTTACATCTCTATGCATAATCTTCGAAAAATATCAGTATTTACATACTAAATATTTAATAATTCTCAATTTACTGAATAGGACAATTAATGTATATAAATTAAGTATTCACTATTTATATTTTAATTATAATTTAAGTATTTACTATACTTATAACTACCAATTAAAATACCAATAAGTATTCGCTAGAATTTCATCTTACATCTCTATGCATAGTCTTCGAAAAATATCAGTATTTACATACTAAATATTTAATAATTCTCAATTTACTGAATAGGACAATTAATGTATATAAATTAAGTATACACTATACTTATAACTATAAATACCAATAACTGTTCCCTAGAATTTCATCTTACATCTCTATGCATAGTCTTCGAAAAATATCTGTATTTACATACTAAATATTTAATAATTCTCAATTTACTGAATAGGACAATTAATGTATATAAATTAAGTATTCACTATTTATATTTTAATTATAATTTAAGTATTTACTATACTTATAACTACCAATTAAAATACCAATAAGTATTCGCTAGAATTTCATCTTACATCTCTATGCATAGTCTTCGAAGAATATCTGTATTTACATACTAAATAATTCTCAATTTACCATTATTACTTAATAACAAACTTTTTACTCGAAGCTCTGCTACTAATTAATCACTGTGCACAAAATACTTTCTACGTTCAACTCTGTATCGCCCGCCATTATTTACATCCGCTGCGTATCTGCTGCAAAATCAGAGTTAATTAGAATAGCAGCGAATCGAGTGGTATTCGGCTTGTTTCCCCGTTTCCTTTATTCCACTCGATGATTAACCTCTGTAACTAAACGCCGTTCATTACATCGTAAAACGCAACATGTTGCGCAAGTTACATTTTTTCTGCGCCCGCAGTGCTATCCCCGCGGGTAGACGGTAACTTAGAAGTTTGTGCTATGGATTATTACCATGGAAGACATGCACGGTGTAATAGTTTGAGGAAGCGGCGTTTGCGTGTCGGTTTGCTTCGATGCCGGTGTACCCACATTGCATCCTATCCTACGTTTAATTCCATGTTTGATGCGCCTCTATTCCTAAGACACTGCTCGTAAAGTACACAGGGTATTCAGCATCGATTTCCACGCAGGATCTTAGCCAGTTCTCGCGCTTACGTCGAAAAGTCGCATTAGAAACTCGAGAGCGCATAACACGCTCCGGAAGCATTTTCCTTGTTAAGCGACGCGAAGCGTGTTCGCGTTGGTAAATTCCTTGCTAGAAAATTAATATCAACGGTAACGCGCGTGCCTACTAATTACATCCGCGAACCGAGATCTTTTGCAACTGATATTGTTTACGCGGATGGATTAAATTACAAAGGAATAAATTTTATTTCGGCCTGTGTGATTTCCGCGAGATATTAGGCTCTCCTGGCCTCTCCGCTTTCGTTGGGAAATTTCGTTACGTTGCACAGTGGGCCAGGGTCCCATGAATACTGGCAAAAAATGAGAAAGGACGGGGATTTTTGTGAATGTTGAATATGTCCGATTTCTTGGGTCGCTGATCTACGCAAATCTACAGTCAAAACTTAACAGATTGAGTTATCAAATTCAATATGGCGGATTAAAATCGGAAATCTATTCAGGGAATGAGGGATTTGTATAAACTATGGTTATATTCCATTCCTTGGATCGCTAATTCCAAATATAATATAAAAATTTTTGAAATATTAATAAGGGTCCAATATGACGGATTAAAATCGAAAATTTATTCAGGGAATGAGGGATTTGTATAAACTATGGTTATATTCCATTCTTTGGATCGCTAGTTCCAGATCTAATATAGAATTTTTTGAGATATTAATAAGGGATCCAATATGGCGGATGAAATTCAAAAATTAGTTCAGGGAATGAAGGATTTGTATAAACGATGGTTATATTCCATTCTTTGAATCGCTAGTTCCAAATCTAATATAAAAATTTTTGAAATCTTAATAATGGATTTAATATGGCAGATTAAAATTTGAAAATTTTTCCTGTTTGCATTAAGATCTCTCTGTTTTTTGAAATTCAGATTGTACAGCTAAGCAGATTCTGAATTCGAACTAAATTCAAAACGAATTTTATAAAAATGGATAGAATATGTTTATCAGAAACATGACATCGTTGTCATTCTTCAATTCGTCCATGCTTTCCACTCTTAGACTGCCACGCTGAAATAACGTGTTTTCTCGGGACATCACGGGAGTATTTTTATTATCCAAAGTATATAGTGACAAAATAATAATAAATTGGTGATATAAGACAACATTCTTACCCAATAGAGCGTTTATCTTATTAGCGGTCACGTTGATGCACTAACTGTCAATTTTCAAGTGCTCTAATCACCAATGACCACTGTGACATCCCAGGAGAAACTGTGGCTGTCATATATGACCAACGTGACAGTCCAAGTGTTAATGCGAATCACATTCGTTGTTTAACGATACTTCTTCACTTAGTAGTTCTAAAGTTTCGGCTACACCCGTTATATCATCTTCATCTCACTGTAATGTTCAGACACTGATTGGGAACTGGTTCCTGGTTTAGGACAAGAGGGGCAAATTAGGGAATATCAGTATTGAAGTATACATTCTACAGAACCCCTAAATACCTGATTTATTTTTACACTAAGTGTTATGGCGTGTTATGATTAACACTTTGACTGCCACGTACTTTTCACATGGTACGCTTAGGGGGCCCTAAAATTTCCATTATTCTTACGAAATAATGATGAATTATCGAACAATGTGCTGCAAATTATTAGTATCTTCTATTTACAGTTCTCTATTTATTTACGTTGTTCAAATTTTCAAGAAATGGTTGGAATAAACCAAATATAAATTTAAAAAATTAGTATCGCCGGTCACTGGGGACCACCATGACCCCATTGAGGAGACAAGTGCCGGTCACTGATGACCCCCATGGCAGTCATCGTGTTAACATGTTAGAATCCTATTTTAAACTAGGATACGTCACTAATACGTATCAAATTAAGCTCCTTTGTTGGAAACAATTTTTTTAGTTTATAATTTTATTATACGACCTATGTATTACATTCGATAAACCTAAATTCAAATATGCAAAAATCTAAGTATTCATTGCCATTTCTATTATAAAATTTTATTTATTAACCGTATCAATCGCAACTTGATACTTTGAGAATGCAGTCTTATATAGGTCTGATTTATGTACAATTTATTTATTTCTGAGATTCCATGCAACACGGTACGAATTTGTTCAATTTATATTATTTCTGAGTTTCTTATAGCGAGGTTCTTATATAACAGCAGTGATTTCCATATAACGCGGTATAAATTAATCTGATTTACAGATTATTGATTGTTGATAATTGATATACAAATTATTCATAATTGATTGACCATGGCAGTCAACGTGTTAATTGTAAGTAAGACAAATGATAAAAACTTCAGATATTAAAATTCGAAGTTTAGTATTACACTTCCGACAAAAGTACAATGCTTTTGGCATACTAAATGCTTATAACTATGAGAAATAAAAGGGGCAAATTTAATTACGTCAAATGTCTTTGTTTATTTTATATACACTTTATATACGAAGATGATGTTACTCGTTTCCTGTTTTCTGCGAATTTCTTTATTCTGCTAAAAGAATAATAATTAATTAAATTGCTTAAAAATTGTGAAATAAATATTCTGGATACTTCAAAGTATGCAGAACACCATGACACTTACGATTTATGAAAATGTGAGAACTCAGTTTTGACAGCGTTTAGGGCCTCCTGACCCACTGTGCGTTGTTTGGAGAAGAATGTATCGAGTCGGTGGAATAAAATCGAGTTTGCCTGGTCTGATAGTGTGCGACGGAAATTTTTCACTCGACGTATAATGGTTTCAAAAATTGCGTTGCACTGGCAATTTCTAACTCGATTCTCGTTCCGCGCGTTGGTCAGTCTTCGTTATCGTTTTTGATTGCTCGACTGTGTCTTCTGACTGTGTTGCACGCTGATTTTATTTTTCCTATTAAGTTCCGTGAATTGATAGTTTCAGGCCCCATCTTGTTTCGCGTCGAAGATTACCAGCATAGATTTAGCTTAAAATGCAGGATATGCACGATCGAGAATAAAACGTGGGATTGAATGCACTGCGATCTCTTGAATCTGAATTAAGACCGACTAGCAGGGAAATAAGAATACAGATACATTGGAATAAAATAGTTCACGAATTCCTTCGAATTATTAATAAATAAAAGTAAATGATTTTACTTATTAATACTCACGACATCCTGTCAAGATCTATATAAGAACTGCATTTTCAAAATATCAAGTTGAGATTGATACGGTTAGTAAATAAAATTTTATAATAAAAATGGCAACGAATATGTAGATTTTTACATATTTGAATTTAGGTTGATATAATAAAATTATAAATAAAAGAATTGGTATCTATTCGCAGCATTCGGTAAATTCTGGAATTAATTGGTCGAAACTAGTTTTGATCAAGCCTAAGGAATCTTGATCAAGCCTAATTTTAGCCTAATTTTAGTCAATACTACTTTCAACTGATTTCTGGTTTTTGCTGTGATATATATGTTAGTGTACAACCATTTACCATAACGACACGATGAAAATTGGGAAATAGCGTAAACCCTTCCCTGTCGGACTTTTAGGGTCATCATCAACATTAAAATCAGACTATTTCGGTAAATACTGAGATTTATCAATATCATTCAGTAAATATTTTTATTTTGAAATTGTTGTAAGTATGCAGTTGATTTCGCTAAAATTAATAATAATTTTTATTCGAATGTGATCTTAATTATGTATACTTTTTTTGGGTACTCATTGGAGATCGGTAGTTCTAGTGTTAAATAAACGTGTAAAGCATATATTGTTGCGTCCTGAACACTGCAACTCTCACGATGTGAGTTTCGCGGGGTTGTAAGGCCCGTTTACGCGGATGCGACAATGTTGCTGGGATGTGGCCTACTCTAAATTAATAGAGCTAGGTCTGGTTATGGTTAAACTACAAATTCTGATGTGTGACTAATAATAGGGATATAAACAGTCCTCCACTAATAGACGACAGTCGAGGCTCGCGGAATATTCCGCGCTCGGTGATAGAAGACAGTCGTGGCTCGCGGAATATTCCGCTCTCGGTGATAGACGACAGTCGGGGCTCGCGGAATATTCCGCGCTCGGTGATAGACGACAGTCGGGGCTCGCGGAATATTCCGCGCTCGGTGATAGAAGACAGTCGTGGCTCGCGGAATATTCCGCGCTTGGATGTAAATGGGTTAATAGAGCTAAACCTGGTTAGGGGTGAACTAAAGAAATCTGATGTGTGACTGTCTCTCGCGCTGAGCTGATCGTCGTGGTTGACTGTCTGATCGTGATGCTTATCTTGTTTTCTAAGGATTTTTAGGAGAACTCTCTCGTGACTGCTGTCTCGGTGGTTTTATAAGTTTTGTATGTCTACTGATTGGTTGGTGTAAAATGTAAGTGGATGCGTGTCTGCCTGTTGGTTGTGAATAATATTGGTGGTGTGTGATAGCTTCGACGTCTTTCTGGGGTGGTGGATCTTTAAATAATTTGGGTCCTTATGCCTATCGTCTTAAGAGTGATTTATTGACTCTTACTAAGGTTCACCCAAGTGGTGACTAGGTGATAACGAGTGTATACGAATGAAGGAACGCTGATAATGACATAAACAGTCCTCCATTTAACCTGGAACGTCCAAGGGCCCCAACAGTATCCAATGATCCATATTGATCTTTTTATCCGAAATTATTTTATTCCAAGACGTCACTAGGTTAAAATTAATTCTGCAACCGAAAATTCCCTCGATACCTCTGCTAGGAACGTTTGATCCTGAAGTCTCAACAGGCATGTTCAAAATATTTCTAAAAATCAGAATTGTAGTTAAACTTATGCTACACAATGAAGTGAAATATAACCCGAAACAAAATGGATTTTTGATTGGTACAAGTCCCTCTTGATCCAAGTTAGGTTTTATTTCATCGTGTAAGCCAGACTTCCCTGTAATTCATTTTCCCAGTGTAACGTGGGTATGTACACTCGCATAAATTGGATACCGCAATTTTTATCAGTTGGTGTTGGTAAAAATAATTACCGAAGTGGACGGAAACGTTGACAAATATTTTTCGGAATTTTGCCACCTCAGTATGGTAAATACCAGGCTTTATCGGTAAAACCCAGGATTTGCCAGTCTTCGGGATTTTGCAGCGACATGTATACCTAACCAGTGGGATTTTTCTGACTCGAATCCTCAAGTTGCAATATTAACACATTACTTACCGCCATTTATCGGCTTTTTCGTGCCATCACTTACCGAAGAGGAGTCTTTTAATCGGCTTTTCGATATCGACTATTATCGATCGAATTAGAGGTAAAAAATCACGTTTTATTTTATTATTAAATTTAAATTATTATTATCAAATTCTTCTTCTTATTATTATTATCAAATTATTATCAAAATATATAACCGAAGAGTAAAAATCACTTAATCCTGAAATATTTGAGGCATTCTAAATAATCCCATCCATTTTGAAATAGTAACTCGAGATGCAAAAGTAAATTAAAGATTGAAATAAAAAAATAAATTAAAGCCGGTCAGTAATATATTAAAAATTGCATTTATAATTATATTTGGTTATCGAATAAATAACATAGAATTTTTGTAATAAATTCTTTTCTTTTCCAATACAAAGCATTATTCCAATCCTATTAAACATTATACAGGATGGACCGTGTAACGTGACCTTGATTGCCTTCGATTATTTAGTTATTGGAAAAACAGACAAAAAATTGTATTCTTGAAAATAACGAATTTTTGTTAAATTAACTGTGTCACTATGTAACTATGTCACTAAAGACAAAAAGAAAGAAAAATCAACTTACTGAAAACGAAAACGATCGAATTGGTCCATTCCATTAATCCATTTACATATTACTTGGGATTAGCAACTACTAGAGGGCCGAAAAATTGAAAATACAAATGATTTGAATTTATTCGTCATATATTCGATAAATCGATTTTTGTTCACAAGAAAGTCATCGGTATTATTTTTTAGTCAAGTCAATATGATTTTTCGTAATTGCACGATATTACTGAAGAAGATGTAGCACTTGATAATCGATATTTGACTAACACCGGGATCAGATGTAGTTGAAGCTGTGGCTGATCCCTAGGAACACCGAGTGTATCCGCATCTGTTCTGTATGCGGAGTTCCTTGCTGATCTTTCATGCGACATATCCGCTCTGCGTCGTAAGGCGACTTACGTTCGTACGGATAAACTCGGAGACTTTGTTCTGAGAGAGATCGTTGTTAGACCATCCTGCTGCAGACTCAGCATGCTCTCCTCTTTTTAAACGGAAGATCGGAAAAGGACCCGGTTATATAATGCCTTTTTCATTCTTTTGCGTAACTTATGCCCCAGTTCAATCGATGCTACGTGTTCGCAATGCTCGCGTACTAATGTCGGAGAATTTGATTTTTGAACTCGAATCTGCGCGAGGTTCGGTGCAAACTGATTTTTCACACTAGGCTTGTCATCCGTTTTAGATTTTCAAGAGAGACTTTTGCACGAGTTTTATTTTTTGGGTATGCTTGTTACATTCGAACTGGGGAAATGAAGGTTAGGTTTGGAAATAAGAAGTATATTTTTTGGAAGGTAATTTATAATAATAATAATAGGTAAAAGAATTGTTAGGTAATGGCAAAAGAAATTTATTTATTTTAATTTTAAATGGAGCTGAAAAATGAAAAATAAATTATAATTGTATAGCTTCGTATAGTTGGAAAGTAATTGTGATAGTGGATATTTAATTTTTGTCTACTGAATTTTTTCCAAATTTTTTAAATACATTGCACATTTTCCTGTATATTATTAAAATATTCAGAAGTTTAGTAATAAAAGCCATTACAATAAATGCGGGATTTTTAATCAAAATTTTGGAATTATTATTTGATCGGCATTGGTAAAATTAGTGTTAATAATAATTATTGTAAATATTCTTTTATGATCATTATGTAGATATATATTTTTCTATATTTCTACAATTTTCTGCTAATTCTTAAGGTTATTGTAAAATCCTCACAGATTCCTATTTTTTTTTCTTTTTGTTTTTTAACAATTCTTGGTTTTCAAAATAAATATTTATGATAAAAATTTTCAATATTAATTTATCATAATTTTCACCAATATTAATATTCGTATATTGCATAAAAATAGGCCGAGTGAAAGTTTAAAATATATATTATTGGATAAATATAATATTTATAAATACAAACATTGCTTAAACGAAGTATTGCGCTGTTTAAATCGCAACTACACTTTTAAATTATACGTTACACGTGGATAACACCTGTAATTTCATTACACCTGTCACGGATGTTAGCTTTCCAGATTTCAATAAACGCGGCTTGAATAAATTATGAAGGGCAAGGTGAGAAAATGGTAGAAATAACCTGCATTACATAAATATGTATGCCTATACATTGTAGCATTAACACTTCCTGTTCTGTGTGTAATTTAAACGAAGTACTGGAAATAACTTCTATTAACATTTTTATCTTTGTATCTCCCCTGAAAAATAATTATACGAACTACGTAAATTTTAATAAATGCATACAATTAATAATACTTATTATAATCTGATATTTGACGTTTAATATTCAATATCTATCAGTATAAGTCAAAAAACTTTTAATAATTGTATTTATCTGTGAAAAGAAAAATTCGTAGCTTGAAAATAAGATAAATGATTATATTAATTACAATTATATTAATATTATGCCTAACTCTCACCATAATACATATAGACTGTACAAATATTGAAATTTGACGACCCGTATCATGAACAGTGCATTACATAAAGGCTTTAACGAGTTACTAGTAGTTACTTCTTTGTACGCTAGTGGCGCCACTACAGAGGCATTGCTAACCTGTACTGCGTTATTTGACTTTGTTTATACTGACAAGGGAGGAAAAGTGAATAAATCTATTGTGCAAATAAAGTCATAGATATTTATAATTTGAAACTCTTATTTTTCTTATAATTTCAGACTTTCTGAGACTTCTTTTACACGGTATTTTTGAACAGGATTTTAAAGCTACACAAGTTTGAACATAAATAAGAGAATGAATTTGAAACGATGAATAATGTAGACAAAAGTGCGAATTCTTAATAAAATATTGTTTTTTTACTTTTTTCATTTTGCTTAAAATTTTTAACTTTTTACATATTACTTTATTAAGTACATAACTTTTCCTCACTTTGTTGCATTTATTATACATATTATATTTGTTAAGGAATTTATACCAAAATACATATGCACATGTATTTTGTATTTATCAAAAAACTGTTGTAATGTATATATTTTTATGCTTAAAATTACCTTTTGCATAGTTTCCGCTTTTTTAAATAAGTTTTATTCTTACACTGTTTTACGCAGTTCTATTTTATTTTTTATTTTTAGCATGTAAAAAAAGCCAAAGTATAATATTTTCATTTACCAAATCCTGATATTTTCGATTTTAAATATTTTCTCAAATTCGTTATTTTCTTATTTTCTAATTTGTTATATATTTTACGTATCGCTATTTTTAGTTCCCAAAGGGTTAAATGTAATTTAGCTGTTCTAAATACCGCGTTAATTACACGATCCACGAGATTAGATGACGTTTGCAAGATACATTCTCATAATGATGTCGAAAATTCGATTTCCAGTTCGTTAGGATTACCGGCAGATGGTTTCATGGGAACGACACTTAAGGCGATTCGACGTTTGCCTATTACGTAATAATTGGCGCACTCTGGATTATAAGGGAACATTCAAGGGTACTTGCCGGACAACTTACGCCACTGCAGTAGGTTTACGGTAGTCGCATTCCGGCGCGTATCTAATAATGTTCAGTGAAAGTTCCCCTTATGCATGGTCGCCCATGTTTACAAGAGTGCGCATGCGCACACGCTCGCAGATGGCGCTGTCGTTCCTCCGCTATATCGATACACTGCTTTACGATTTGCGCCAGGATCCCGCCCCGTATTTCCTTTCCCGCTTTTTCCCCCACTTTCGTGACCTTTTAGTTTTCTAGCTGCTTTTTCTTGTCACCAGGCTAATCGAAATTTATTTTAACGACTCAAGGTGAATCCCGCGTTCTTATTCAGCTGTCGCGGTATTTACGAGCTAGCTGCTTCCGTTGCAGCGAAACAGTGGCGTGTATCGTTTAAGGCGAATTATCGAAAGAGTATAAAACGCGACAGATTTTACCGTGGCACGTCATCGTGGTAGGTCACGTGTTTTTTCCTACGAAGAAAACCGAACGACTAGATTAAGTAATTTCATTTCCGCGAGGAGGGGCTCGAAATTTTATAGGGAAATTTTATGGGTATGGATATTTTGGAGTTTAGTGTAATTATACAGCTAAGGTGTGTTAGGATCTAGTTAACACCTTGCACTCCTTCATCGAGTGTGAGTCGACATCAGTTTTTATTACAGGAACGTCTGTGTCGAGTTACACTCGACGTTTCTTGATTCTTTATTTAGTAGACAAGAAAATAGAAAGCAAGTAACTGCTTGAATTATTTAAATTCAAAATATAAATTACAGCAATGTTTGAGAGCTATATTTAATATGATCAGTCAACAACTCTTCCTTCCCACTTTGAAATGACTCGAGGAGCATTGGAAATCGTAAGTCGTGCTACCATTTTGTCCCGTACTGTACAAACAGTAGAGGGTATTGTAGGATGGCGAATACTGGTCTTGAGACACCGAAAATTGTCGAAAGAACAAGAACGCAATAACACAAACTCAAAACTCGTAGAATGATTTAACTTAGGAAAAGAACACCAAGATAATGAAACGAAAACGCACAAAGACGCACTCTTTTAAAACTCTCTTTCCAACACCAAACGACTCACGCTTGTGCTGGTCACAACCGATTTCTAAAGACTCTGTTTTGGTTGTCAAGGATCACGCTTTTATGCTTTCTTTAACCTACGCTTCACCTTCCCGTAGAGGAGTCACGCAGCTTAATTTTGTTATGTAGAATAACTTTGCGATTTGCTTCTAGAAGATATCGATCGGTTTACAATTTGTTTCTGTTGGCAATAGCCGATTCGTGTTTTCTTTTGGTATCCTACAATATGTAGCAGTCGAAGAACTATCCTGTGAAGTAAATTTCAAACTAAATACTTAAAATAACAGGTAGTAATTGGCAACAAAATTGAAAAATAATTCTGAGTGCTAAGAATTGCGTAGTCTGATATTCGTGCGCAGATAAAATTGTTAAAGATAGATGAAAATTTCATAATACAAAACTGATGGATTAAAGGTATCGAATAATAGGTAATCCGAATATAATATAATGGATTCTTATATACTGGTATGTCTAAAAAATACAATTACATGCAGTTGTTTCTCAGAAGGAGTTTTAAATTATTATAATTTAAATTTCAATTTATGTTAATTATAGTTTTGATTAGATTATTCGTCGCATTTTTCCAATCTCTGAGAAAAGGTACTGAGATACTTATGCTCTAATCCTAGTAGGTTAAAAGTTATTATAGTTGGAAGTTTGTTCGAAAAGTTAGTTTAATTTGTTACTTTAGTTCGAGTAAGATTATTTTAATTTTGTCTTTTCATGAGTGTAACCACCTATCTTTCTTAATTTTCGAGATATTCGCAAAAGTCATTTGAAGTATTACACTAAATTCTGTCTATACCTTCTATCTATATTGCATAAACATTCATTTGTTCGTATAAACTATAAATAAAAAATTGTTGTACTTAATAAATATCTTAAATTTAAATTTGACCTGTTTTCAAAAGAAGGATTTAAGCTATTTATTTTGTTGTTAGGTTTATCTTCTATGTATAATATACTTTATCGTTAATTTGTTGAAAAATTGTAGTGAACCTTACTCCAACCATAGATTTCATTGACCAGCAATACAAGAATTAGAAGAATTAATATGCCTTACTTTATATAAAATTAAATTGGTTTCAATTATAAAATCAAATAGTTAAATAATAGCACAGCCTGTAGTTTTCAATGTCTAAAACTAATTCTACGTATGCATATGTTATATATCTACTCACATAGGGTGCCCTGTCCTTAATAGTACAGAAAAAGATTAACTACAGTCTGCATTTCTTTCTACAAATTTTACTTGTTCATATGAAAGATGGCTGCGACTAAATGATAATATAGGTACCAAAAAAGAGAATAAGAAAATAAATCAACGAGATTTTGTTTTTTGAAAGTGGAAAGGCTTCTTATATATTTTTGTCCAATAAATCTGATTCTATAAGCAAAAACTGCATACCATCTTAGGTTTATGAAATAAATAAATAAACAGTATCGATATTTGCTATTTTGTACGAAAATATTCTAAAGATAGTAATATTTTTCCAATATCTTTATGAACTGCTTTGTATAGTACTATCCTTCTGTAAAATCAAATTTAATTTATAATTAAACGAGTTTTGTTTTACCCTAAAATATACCGTCCTGAAGTTACTCGAAAAACATTGAAAATTATAGTGTAATTATAAATTATTAATTATAAATTACAGTGTAAATTAGAGTGAAAATTATAGTGATCATAGTATCATTTTGTCGTGTACTGTATGTATATTAAAAGAAAAATCATATAATCAAGTAACCAAAGCGATAATATCGAATGCAGAATTTTAAATTAAAAGTTTAATTTGAATCTCGCTAGGATTATTATTAACATAATCTTAATCTGTAATTTTACGATTTTATCGTTACATTTTGTTTTCATGAAAATATCGCATTATACTATTTTAAAAATTATTTCATATTTCCAATTCTGATACACTGTGAAAGATTATTACTCTTGGGATAAGCTTTTTCGAGAAAACACTGTGTAGATAATGAATGTCGCAGCCCCAAATAAACTGGTAAACAAAATTTTAATACAAACTCAATATCCAATTTTCTACGCTTATTTTTAACAATAAAGGTGTTCAGGAAAGTTACTCAATATTCGATGCATAGAAATTGCTATACAGCGATAGTCGTATTTTTCAGTTTAACCAATCATTGAAAAATATTATTAAATTTTAAATAAAACATAATTTTTGCATTACTTGGTCTCATAGTGTAATAAATAATAAAAATAATATTACTATATAAAATACTATCTTCTTCACGCACTTATATCAAATTCTAGCATGAATAAAGGAAGATAATGTAAAACAAAAAATATTATAATAAAAGCGAAACTTATATTTTTATAAATATATACAACAAATTAAATTTCCAATAACATATTAGACTCACAGATAAAATATAATACTATCAAAATCACGAGAAATGACTGTGAACCAACATTCAGATATTTAATATCATGCAATTTAGCATATGGAAAACTGGAATCATCATCTCTCACATTTATTTTCATATTTCAACTCTACTTTCGTTTTTAATATTTTCCTCGTGAAAGGTTAATACTTTATTAGTGTCCTTCACTGCTCACTATCCCACAATAATTTATAAGGATACCATAAAATATGAAATTAATTAGCAGATAATAGTAAATTTTATAATTAGAATCCTGAATTTTGAATATACTATTAATATCAATTAAAAGTAGTTTTTATGTTTTCAAATCACGTGAAGATTAAATCAGATGCAGGTAACCCTCCTATAACACGGTAGATAGGTTCCTAGAAAATGCCGTGTTGTATGAAACCGTGTTGTATGAGACCCAAAGCCAGTACAAAAGAGGGGTTACGTTCCGAAAACTTATTAAAAACAATTTTTTTTTAATTGTACATAAACAACTTAATTTTTACTAAAAATATAAATATATGCACAACACAAAACAAAAAGAAACAAAAATATTATTTTAATTTAACGCAACTTTAATTTAATAAATTTCTTCGTCATCACTGCTCAATATAATCAACCAAGAACGTTTTTTCGGTGGAATGATATCGCCTTCGCTTTCAGAACATTTTTCTTCGTTTAAAGTTCTTGCATCTTCTTCTCTCTTAAAAAAATCTGTAATTTCACTTTGCTCGCTGGTTCTTAGCAGGTCTTTGTAAATTTCTCGGTATGGAGCTAAACAGTTTCGCAGCTTCCTTTTGAATTTTCGACTTCTTTCAGCGGAAGGGTCTGCATTCGAGAAAAATGACTCGTGATTTTCAACTAAGCTTAGGCCTTCTTGTAATTTTTTTAATGTTAAATTATTAACTGCGCAATCTTCATCAGTGCCAGTGTCCTCGGAATCGATTTGATTTACAGCTTCAGATGTCATTTCCATTAAATCCGCTTCGTCAACTTCTTCCTTCACTGATAAATCTTGAACGTCCTCAATAGCCATATCCACAAAACCTGCACCTCTAATTGATTTAGCAAATTCTAATATGCCACCAATTTCATTTTCCGACGATTCACGCACGTTTTCTATTTCAACTGAAG
>NW_016910819.1:23398-32717 GCF_001483705.2 Eufriesea mexicana
AAAGAAACAAAAATATTATTTTAATTTAACGCAACTTTAATTTAATAAATTTCTTCGTCATCACTGCTCAATATAATCAACCAAGAACGTTTTTTCGGTGGAATGATATCGCCTTCGCTTTCAGAACATTTTTCTTCGTTTAAAGTTCTTGCATCTTCTTCTCTCTTAAAAAAATCTGTAATTTCACTTTGCTCGCTGGTTCTTAGCAGGTCTTTGTAAATTTCTCGGTATGGAGCTAAACAGTTTCGCAGCTTCCTTTTGAATTTTCGACTTCTTTCAGCGGAAGGGTCTGCATTCGAGAAAAATGACTCGTGATTTTCAACTAAGCTTAGGCCTTCTTGTAATTTTTTTAATGTTAAATTATTAACTGCGCAATCTTCATCAGTGCCAGTGTCCTCGGAATCGATTTGATTTACAGCTTCAGATGCCATTTCCATTAAATCCGCTTCTTCAACTTCTTCCTCCACTAATAAATCTTGAACGTCCTCAATAGTCATATCCACAAAACCTGCACCTCTAATTGATTTAGCAAATTCTAATATGCCACCAATTTCATTTTTTAACGATTCACGCACGTTTTCTATTTCAACCGAAGAGGACTATATCTTCTTGCAACACGTGTTATAGGATGCCGTGTTATAGGAAGGTTCCCGCAATTCATGAATCGTGTTACAGTGAAACCGTGTTATAGGATACCGTGTTATTAAAACGAACAAACTTTCGCGGATTTCGTTAACAAAATGAAGAGATAATAAAAACCGGATTCTACGTGCACATGGTATAATTTTCCCATATGAGCACAGGGTATTACGAAACAATCGAAGAAGCGAGCGACGAGGTGCCTCGTTCCCATGATTTTCATCCAAGTTACCGGCCACGTTTACCGCAAACTATCCGCGCCGAAGATCATATTATTCGATTTACTTGCATGATATATGTCAGGCTAGCTATCGATGCAACCACTAACCAATGACCATTCGAAACAATACGCTAGCTATGCGGTGCACCTTGTGTCCAACCGCAAAAATTCGCGTTACCCGGAACGAAAGCAGATAACAGCCACCGCCTTTACGTATCGTTACACTTTCATCTTTCGCCACCGGTGTCCAAGTATTATAATGCGAGCTGTGGATAAATGGGACCGGGACACAGGCCATACGTGCCGTCGATACATGGGCCCGGGACAGGCCCCAATACCGTGTCCTTCCTTTCGTTTCCGCGTGCCACGAAATACACACATCGTTGCGAGCGCCGATATACATCGTTGAAATGATTGCATAATAAACGTGCGTCACGTGGACGGCAACATTTGCACGTGGCCGACGTTCAGAGAAGCTGATTACCCCGACTATTGAAATTGCTCGCGCGTTAATTGCTTCGTTCGGTACCCGCGTAATTAAATCGATTCGATTTGCGCGTTTGCAACTGATCAGTTTGTCAAGTCCTTAATCGTGAGCGACAAAGTGCACCTCGATAAAATGCGTGCAATCGTTACGTTTATTTCGAGCATCGTAACAAGTAGCTACGTCCTCTTTCATTTAACGCCTTTGCTAACTATGTCCATTACCGATAACTATTATTGACTTTTACGCGTTTAATTAAATGATCGAGTTTCGAGTCTATCATTGGAAATTTAAATAATTTATCTCGCTAGTTTCCCTTTCCTCTTTTGGAGTAGAGGAATGACTTGGATTGGTAGATGAATTCTTCTGTTTTTAATTTCTAACCTCTTCAGGGATTATGTGTACGTTTAGTTGGTTATATGTATACGTTTAGTTTGTTTGAAATTATGATCGTTGTACGTGTAAAGGAAATTTGAATCAGTTGGAGAAATATTAGAATTCTTCTACCATAGAATCCCTCAGTAATAAAAGAAACGTGTATAATCAATGAAACAATTATAATTACAGCTTTGAAATTATTCTAATGTTAAGTGAATAACATGTATTACTGAAATACTGAAACATATGTGTAACTAATGAAACAATTATAATTACAGCTTTGAAATTATTCTAATGTTAAGTGTATAACATGTATTACCGAAAAACTTAAAAATATGTATGACCAATGAAACAATTATAATTACAGCTTTGAAATTATTCTAATGCTAAGTTAATAACATGTATTACTGAAATAGTGAAAAATATGTATAATCACTAAAATAATTATAATTACAGCTTTGAAATTATTCTAACGTTAACCGAATAACACGTATTACTGAGAAACTGTAAAACATGTATAACCACTAAAACAATTATAATCACAGCTTTGAAATTATTCTAAAATTAACTGAAAAAAAATTCGTCTCTGAAGAGGTTAACGAACTCTGTGCATAAAATATTGTTATAACGGTTACTGTGTTTCGTAATATACAGTGCGTGACAAAATAATAGCACACTCTATAATTTTCAGTGTTTTTCAAGTAACTTCAGAGCGGTATATCTCGGCAAAAATTGAAATCGTTTGATTATAAATCAAATTTAATTTTACAGGGGAAGGTTACTATTGTACAATGTAGTCGATAAAGATTTTGGAAAAAAATTACTATCTTTAGAATATTTTCGTAGAAATTACAAAAATTGGTACATTTTATTTATTTATTTCGTAAATCTAAGATGGCATCTGATTTTTGCTTCGAAATTTAGATTCATCGCATGAAAATATATAAGAAGCTTTTCCATTTTCAAAAAACAAAATTTCATTGATGTGTTTTTTTTTTTTGGTATTTGTGTTGGATGATCAACGATCCATTGACTCTTAGTCACTAAAAGGACTGGCTGATAAACCAGGCCAATTCGTCATTTTCACCCTCCAGAAACTAAAAATACATATATATATAAATACCTGTGAACATTGTACAGGGTCAGTTCCTTCTCCACCGATAATACGTTATTGTTTTTCCAACATAGTGTCATTGTAAAATTCGTATTGCAAATGGAAGCATTTCGAAGAATATTAAGTCCACAACCTTCTTTATCCGGGTTCCAACTCCTGTGTTATCATTTTGTCGCAATCTTTACTTATTTTTCACATAAATAAGTAAAATTTGTAAAAAGAAATGTAAACTATAATTAATATTCTTCTGTCTGATTAAATATAAGTGTGAGTACACACATATGTAACATTTGCATACATTAAATTAGTTTCAGGAAACATTAGGAAGTACAGGCTGTGCAATTATTTTGCCTCTTACTGTATATTTAATTATTCAATATTTCCTCTTATTCCACTTCTTGTAAGATCCTTTTTATTTTCTTCTTTCATTAATCAGCCCTGTGGCCAGTCGTGATAGACTTACTATTATCAAAACCATCGATCTATTAATTAAATCAGTTAATAAATCAGTATATAAATCTGTAATATATATAAAACAAATGAGTAAAATAAATCAGTTAACAAAACCACCGATAAGTTACTCGATAAAAGTGTATCAACAAAATTACCTAATAAAATACTCGACACGCTATCCAGCACCCAGTAAAACTTGTGAAATTACATCTGCAACATGCCACGTGGGTAAAAACCTGCACAAAGCTAGCATAATTTAAATTGCAAAATTAATCTTGCGATCCACTTGCTGGTGCACTTACTTACAGTCAACCTAACGTGTCGATGTCATGTTTCAGCATATCGCTCTTGTTACGGTAACATTAATAAACACGAGCGGAGTACGAATGGTTTGTTTCTGAAAAACTGGGAGGATTTTTTCGTTCAACGTACACGTGATTAATCATCGGCTACAGCCACGACTGCTGGTTCGTAATTCAAGTGGTCGGAGTATCGCGCGATCCTAACCTAAAAGACACGTTCTATCAATTTAAGGTTCAGACGTTGCGTCGAGTCGATCGAGCGAATTTCTCAGATCGTAATTTCAAGTCGTCGTGTTTGGCATTCGAGAACTCGATACCCGGTATAAAGACGTCGTTACCCGTGTATAAAGCAGCATCGTCACTATCTCTGGCAGCGGGTATCAATCGGCGAGTATTCTCGAGTAGGTACCCTGCCAGATAACGACGATGGACGAGAACGCAGATCGATCGATGCCGACGCATCTTTCCTAACGAAGATGTATCCTTAATCGTTTCTCACGATCGTCCGCGTCGTGTTTCTTCTGATTAATTACGAACGGCAGAAAAGCGTATCGAATCGATTTTTACGCCGCGCTCCGCGAGATTGCGTTGCAATCGATGTAAACACGATACGCCGAGCTTTTACGCGGAAGTTGCGTTCCTACAATCAGTCCATCGCTAATAAAGTAATCCGACATCGGAATTGGATTGAAACAGCGAATTAAACAGTTTTATACGCTTTTTGCGTTTCGCGAGTTTCTTGATGCTGAAAGAACGGGAAATGACTCGAATATGAACTCGGAGGATTAAGAACATCGGTTTTCAGTCAACTTTTTCCCGATTTCTTAGAAAGAAGTATTATATCGCATCGGTTTGTGGTATATTATGTGTATTCGAGGATACAGCGAGCTCCGATAGCCAGTGAAGGATTTAGAAAATTGTTTTATTATCTGCCACCGTCTATGAATATTAAGTAGCTTACCACCAGATGCGACGAACTCATAATTTCGATCGGTACCATTAGCCACTGACGTGGCCAATTGCTCGTAATGCGAGTAAATCGCACGATAATGTACAATTATAAAGTTTACTATTATCATTGTGGAGTAGCACGAGGATGGGAAGACACGAATACACGCAGAGCCTCTCTGATTGATAAATAATAATATAATTGGAATGCAAAAGATCGAGCTTTATCTATACGCACTCTAATATTTGCTTTGTCAACGCTGACTCTTAGAAATTGACCTATTGTTACAGATCGCGTTTACAATTCTTGTTCTACAAGTTCGATTGCTAGGCTACCGAAGATTTCCAATGAATACGTCGCTGAATAGATTTAACCCTTGTATATCGTCGCTAGGTCGTTCTTGCTCGACGACGATTAGTGACAAACGGTTCTCTGAGGAGGATTTGTTTAGCTTCGAAATAGTAAGTGGACTGTGTTGTGTCTCGTCGTATCCTGTCCGGTGTTTTCTCCAGTTTGGTTCTGATTGGTTAGGATAAATATTAGTGGAAGGGAAGTAAAGATTTTTAATTGGACAGAGGGTGTGGCGGAAGGACCTTTGGGCTAAGGAGTAGGAAACTGTCAAGGAGCCGATTTTCGATGGTCAATGACGTGATTCACAAGTGGTGTCCGTCCGTCGCCTTGGTGGGTCTGTCGCACGTGGGTCCAATCTGTCGAGTCTGGTACTTGCAAATTTTCAGAACTTTCACATTTAGATATACGACTTAATCCGCTGAGAGGGCGGTGAGGTACGTCTAACCTTCGGCGTAGCAATCGTAATACAAAATAGAAAGTCTTTAGAATTATCGAAAATTAAAGGAAGGGTTATGCTATGAACCTGTTTTCTAGGACGGAACAGTTGGAGTTTCCGAGTTTGAGGTATAAAGGTAGGGGTTTCAAACGAAAAAATGAACGGAATACCGGAAACGGTATTTCAAGGTCTGACATTATGGTTATACGGGGTGGCTACTGAAAAACTGTCAAGGAGCCGATTTTCGATGGTCAATGACGTGATTCACAAGTGGTGTCCGTCCGTCGCCTTGGTGGGTCTGTCGCACGTGGGTCCAATCTGTCGAGTCTGGTACTTGCAAATTTTCAGAACTTTCACATTTAGATATACGACTTAATCCGCTGAGAGGGCGGTGAGGTACGTCTAACCTTCGGCGTAGCAATCGTAATACAAAATAGAAAGTCTTTAGAATTATCGAAAATTAAAGGAAGGGTTATGCTATGAACCTGTTTTCTAGGACGGAACAGTTGGAGTTTCCGAGTTTGAGGTATAAAGGTAGGGGTTTCAAACGAAAAAATGAACGGAATACCGGAAACGGTATTTCAAGGTCTGACATTATGGTTATACGGGGTGGCTACTGAAAGGCTGAATGATATAGAAGAAAAATTTACAAAAGCATGTTTTTTTTAAATTATTTATTATTTTACTTGGAATTATAATTTGTTGTAAATTAACTACGGTCATGTAACGATGGTGGCTAGCCTGCTAGAGATTGGACTTCAAGGATCTTTGATACTATGCAGGCAGTCAGTCTCAAATCTGGAGGAGTCTAGAACGCTTTTAAAATATTGTAATTTATAAGGATGTGTTTAAACCTCTTCTTGTTTATATTCGCATAAGTGTATATATTTCACCTGCATTAAACTTCATATATTTATTGCTATAGAACTGAATATGGTTACTTGTCTGGACGCTAAACGCTTTGGTTTCATAGATATTATAGCTAATTACAAGTTAATCATAGTTACATAATTACAGATAATTCCAAATTTTTAGATAATAGAAATTACAACATAATTGCTAAAAAATATGGCATTTTTCTGCAAATTAAAATAAACAAGTTAGGACTTCTTTAAATCCTTCAGTTTCTCGGTGGTCACCCTGTAGAATAGTTTGACTCTCCATTTTATAATTTCGAACGTTGATAAAATATACGTACAACGAGAAACTTTCATATAATAGTAAGCTTTCATAAATTAAAACAGTAACGACAAACATGTAATACGAAAAACGTGGAAATCTTGAACAGAGTTGACACGAAATAATTTATAATTAAGAAAAATAATAATAGTTTGATAGAAATGGGTTGTAGAATTGAGAACGCAGCTTTAGAATAAATTTCTTTTCAGATTTGTAGGATATGGGTATCTCGAGGGTTGAAAGATGCTTCTTCAAGTTTGTTCGGTTTTCAAAGTTGATATTATAAAAATATTAAAAATTAGAAAATTAAAAAATATACTTGACTCGTTTCTAAAATATTTTGATAGATGTGAGTTGTAAAATAATAAAACTGATTTTTAAATTACTTTCTTTATAATTTCTTGTGTGAAAAAGTCAACGTAACGTTTTAATATTATCTTTGAGTACTTTCTACAACATATTAATAAATATTAATTGTAGAATTGGAGATTTCTTTTTTAAACTATATTGTTTACAATCTATTGAAAAAGCAGGGCGATTTAATTATATAATATTACGGTAAATTGGTTTATAGATTATTCTCGTACTTTAGCAATTGAAGCAAGATTTTTTAATCTTTTTAAACAATTTTTATTTCTTTCTTAAATTTCTTCTTTTATTTTTATATCGACTCCCCTCTGTGTGGTAACGTTATAAAAATACGATCGGATATTTCGAATAAACATTTCAAGGAGTGAAACAATAATATGATACGTAATAAACATATAATCACAGTGATACATATGATAATACCTGCAATTAAAGTAAATGAACATTTATTTCTAATCATTCCTCGCATATATTTGTAATCTGTGTGTACGTAAGGATAATCTTTATGGAGATTGTAGCATTGAATTGTTTACAAGAGCAGCATTAAAGAGGTAACATACAGAAGGACTATTATATGTAATTATAAAAAATAAACACAGGATGTTGCATATATTCAACAGTATAATATTGCATATAGATTACTATTAATTACACAAGCTGTATATTCCAGAAAATATGTTATTTTTACATTATCCCCGGGATCCTTTCGCATAGGATATTAACATTTTCAATTTCATCCGAACAAGATTGCAAGTAAATTTGTCCTATCTCGAATGTTTTAATTATCTCTATTTAAATATCTTTCCTATAACGAACTAGGACTTTACCATCAATATGCGACGCGTTTCATTGATTAATTAACTATAACGAAGATCCTCCCAACACAAGTTGAACAGGAAGCACGACTTAATTAATCCTGGCACACATGTACACACATTTCGCTCATTAAAATATATAACCGAACACGAAAAATAATAAAATATCATTACTTACGATTAGAAAAATGGCCAGAAACACAGAGTAGCTGTCGTCAACGAGTTTTCCCGGTTCTCAAAGTAGACGATTATCTGCTGCCGTATAGTAATGTTCATTAATCAAGCAGTAACCTCACCATTCCATGTCGAATAGACGGGGACGCGAAAGAATCATGCAGTTTGCATAATAAAATATATATCGTTCCTCTCTTAATCGTTACTTTATTCAGGATTATTAATTATGTCCGCCACGGAATCAGAGGAACGCGAGCTATGTTTCGAATAACAATGGCTGTGCTCGACACGGAATGGGCCAGCTCGGAGAAAGAAACTGCAAAGAAGGTCGTTCAGGTAGCTCAGGAATCTGCTGCGGAACTCTGGCTGCTGCTATTGTCCTCATTTCTGATTCTTGTAAGCAAAATTGTAAATCCGTCAACTGGTCGACGATTAATGGAGCGAAATAAGGACTCGTGTAAATTGCATGATTAATATGTCCAAGTCTAAGTAGCAGCAATATTTCCACATCATTTCCTCCCGTGAATTCGCTAATGGGAATAAAACGTTTCGGAAATTTAGATTCGTACAATTATACCTGTCCGCTGAGATGAAACGAGGGTATTATTATTATTATTATGGTACAATGACTTTGGTCGCTAATGACGCAATCGTGAAGTATTTTATTCTTTCCTCTGCCAAATTTTATGCCACGAAATGGTAATAATTATTGTTTTCTTATTTCGAGTGTTATTATACTGTTGGAGGACGTAGTATAGGAAGATGACTGGAATTACTATAAATGTTGAATTAGAAAGGGAGTAGGGTAAAAATTACAGCGTGGGTGAAATAAAACTCGCTGTATCGCAACGGAGATTAAAGACTTTTCTGTAGACACTTGAAATACACTATAGACACTTCTACAGGGTGTCCCAGAAAAACGTATACACACTTTAATACCTTATTCTTTGTAATTTATTTTTTCTTTTCTGGATACAACCCATTTAAAATAATGGCTGATTTTAAACTAGACTTTGAAAAACGTAAATATATTTTAAAGTGATACCATAAGTGTGAAAACATACTGGAAGTGCAGAGATGGTTTAATTTAACGGTAAAATATACACTGTTTTTATAATCAAGCAAAGTGTGTATACATTTTTTTGGGACACCCTGTATAGAAACTTCTATAGACACTTGGTAGACACTATTCTGTAAGCACTTGAGGGAGCATGTCTGACAGGGTACGTCTCTTCTCGACAACTGGCCCAAGAGAAAAACTCTCCTACTACATCTAAACTCTCTCAGACCATGTCGTAAATTTCTTACGTGTATTCCAACAAGAATATAGAAGAAAGTTTCATTATATGAGTAATATAAGACTTCAATAGAGAATATACATATATCGTAGTTATTTTACAATTAGAACCCATAGTCTAAATGTAAAGGAAATAAAACCCAAGGGACATACGTGTAG
>NW_016910819.1:32730-57129 GCF_001483705.2 Eufriesea mexicana
GACTGTTTGATTAGCAAATATGGAAACTAAAAGATGTTGTTTATAGTAAAGATCGGATTTATAAAATTGAACTTTTAACTTTGGTTACATTTTATTTCCTTGCGGTACAAATGCATGGAGCTTTGAGTCCTCTGACATGCGTGATACAGACGATGGGCTGTCAAAAAGTGTCTCCTCGAACCCTTCAGCCAGGTTCTTATAAGCCCTATGACGACCCATTGCGTCACTCAACCCGGCTTCGAGAATTGATAAGCTGGATGGTTTCTCGAAGCAAACATAGATCCTGATGCAGGCTAACGCCATCCAAATAGACTCCTCTCGCATGTTTTGTTCTAAAATATATATTTATTGGGAGCTGAACGAGACTAGGAGTAAAGTATTAACTAAAAGACTAGAATGATAACTGAACTATGATTACGCAACCGACTGACACTCTCAAGACAGCCCTTGCATCGATATTCAACTCTTTGCGGCACAGGATTTCAAGTAATAAGATAGACCCATGTTGCACAGAAATTTTATTGCGTTTTAAATGAAACAAAATTGATATATTTTTATTAATAAAGGAATCGCATGATGTAAAAACATAAACCAGGAAAAAAGATTGTCGCAATAAACCTTCGGCTTGCAACAATTGCTGAACCTGTACTGGAATGTTGAATGTTGTCAACACGAGCAAATACATTTGTCGAAGGTATTGTAGGAATGGTGAGCGTGGAGTGATTAGGGCGCCAGAAGACAATAGGCAGTGGTGAAAGTTGCCCACAATAGTGTTAATATATTTGATTAATTACTTTAAACTGCCACTCTCTGCTTATAATGTTTACTTCTACATATGTCTCGCTCGGAGGTCAGAAAACAAGTGAAGTACGAAAGACCTTGGAGCCATTAGGTTTACAGTATACGTATTAACTTAAAGTAACAATAAATATCGTGATTAGTGCTTTTTGTTCCTACACCGAGTTTCTTGTGTTATTTATGCATTCGTTATTGGGCATTGACTGAAGGTGGGGAAATGATAACATAATCACATAGGTTGTAGGCATTTGGTCTTCTGAAGAGCTCGTTTGTCCTAGGACTTGCTGACTTTTGGGGTAGTTAAGGCTTCGCCACAGCTGTTACGCGAAAAATTGATAAAAGAATTCTTTTTTTACTATAAAACAGGTGTAGCGGAAGGATAAGGTAATAGGGCTAGTGGTCCAGAAGACTTTCTTCGTCGACGGTTTTTATTTTACTGACGAGGTTTGACACCCCTCGACCGATCGTCTCGTCATTGACGAGTTCAAGTGCTTTAGGCGTAAACAGTCAATGCCTGTCGCCTGACTGTTTACACCGTCTAGTCCAAGATCGCTTACACAGGTTTATTTAATTAACATATCACACTAGATTCTTCTCAACTCTAACACGCAATTCTCTATTCTCGACCATCTATATGCCTGGCGCCCCTGTATCCCTATTTAAAGCCAGATCTATCTCATTCTATACACACGCTTTCTCTCTCAATCATTCTACAGACACTCCGACAAAAGGATTTGCCGCTATCATTTGTTTTTTCCCAGTCGAACCCGATCTTATATACCCCGTTGTTATCACTTGACGTTAATGTGGGGCAATCCTTGTCTTCTCGTTACAACAGCGTTGTCTTCTTTCCAGGTGTAGGGTATGTAAATGACACCTGTGATATTTCGTTATTTCGATTTCTATCGCGAAAGTATAGAAACAACGGCTACGATCTTCTTATCCTTTGGCATTTGTCAAATTTCAAGTATGTTCTGCTTCGCAGTTACTCGCGACTGAAAGAGGACTCGATCAAAGCAGAGATTGAGAGATTAAAACAAGCCGCGTTTGCTTAACGTTCTTTAGATGTTGGAGATAAATTAGCAGTCTCTCGGTTTATTACTGCTTTAGCTAACGAGAGGACGAAGAAGTCTCTATGACTAGAAGGTTTTACGTGTCTTTGAGGGCAGCTGTAATGAGAACTCTAGGGAAGGAAGCCATATTGTTGATTATTGTAAAACGAAATGAATGCAGGAAAGAGGTATCTAATAAAGCGTTCTGTTTATCCGAGAATAATGCCAGAAAACGGAAGAGGATTTACCTTACAGACGAGTTTTGTTCCATGAATGGTCTTCTACAGGAATAAAATATAAAATACTATACTCCATTGTACGGAGAAATATTTTCGAAGTACAGACTAATCTCCTATAACGCGATTAATTCGTATCACGATATAGGAAAATCGGAATTAATTGAAATCAGGAAATGCGTTCTATGTAAACCGTGTTATGATGAACATAGTAACGACACAAATGAAATTAATTTATACCGCGTTATATAGGAACCGCGCTATAAGAAACTCAGAAATAATACAAATTGAACGAATTCGTATCGCGTTATATGGAATCTCAGAAATATAAATAAATTGCACATAAATCAGACCTATATAAAAATTGCATTCTCAAAGTATCAAGCTGCGATTGATACGGTTAATAAATAAAATTTTATAACAGAAATGGCAATGAATACGTAGATTTTTACATATTTGAATTTAGGTTTATCGAATATAATACATAGTTCGTATAATAAAATTATAAACTAATAAAATTGTTTCCAACAAAGAAATTTAATTTGATACATATTAGTGACGTATCCTAGTTTAAAATAGGATTCTAACATGTTAACACGTTGACTGCCATGGTGGTCATCAGTGACCGGCGCTTGTCTCCTCAATGGGGCTATGGTGGTCACCAGTATCCGATGATGCTAATTTTTTAAATGTATATTTGTTTTATTCTAACCAATTTTTGAATATTTGAACAACGTAAATAAATAGAGAACTTTGAATAGAAAACGTTAATAATTTGTACCATTTTCCTTTTTTTTTCTTTGCCATATTGTTTGATAAGTCATCGTTATATCCTAAGATTGATGGAAATTTTATCGTGGCCCCCTGAGCATCTCATATAGAAAGTGTGTGGCAGTCAAAGTGTTAAAATTAAATTATTTATTACCTTGTTTTATATAATTATCTTTTGGACGCCTATCAGGGCTAAATCATAAGTTCTCTTACCCATCAGATCTATTGATTTCGAGTTATTTATATATATATTCCTGTACGAAAAACGTGTTATAGGTGAGCTGTCACAATGTTCACAAAGTTACATGGAAATTGCGTTGCAAAAACACCATGTTATGGGAAAATTGACTGTACAACAAACTTCCTCGTTTCATTTATTCCTATTCTTCGCTGACCAATGTATAGATCCCTGAGCCTTCTTTCGCAATAATATCTTCTTGACCTACACTGTGTCATCTAGCACAAGTACAGAGAAGCTACAAATCAAAGATTTTCTTGCAGTCGAATAGTTGGGATTATACTTACCAGTGAAGGAAAGAGAAAAGGGATGAAGGAAATGATCGACATTCTTCCTCTTCCCTTGGAACAGAGTCAATTTCTCAGCAAGGTCTACATGCGCGAGCTACCTTCATGACTGCAACGTGTCACTTTGTGACACAAACGCAAACATCCATCAGTTTTTACACCGTGACAGACCAAAAAGGAGCATGCTGTTAGGCTTACACCGCGAAGAGGCGACGAACCTTAATAACTAATTAGGGTCGTCGCCTGCTCATAGTCAGTGGCAATTGCCGTGTTACAATCCTGCCAGCAGAACCAGCGATCTCAGCTCGTAAGCCGTATCTCTGCGATGTGGATACACGCTGCTGAGATCCCGTTAATTACTGGAAATTCCACATTGTAAATTAGCAACCGACAGTCTCATTTAGGACCGGTCTGACAAATTCATGCCCTCTGATTGGATGCGTCATACGTCCTGGAGAATTGCTGACAGAAAAGGATCCTCCCTCGTGTATTTTTCCTGTTTAACAGAGCTCAGACATCGCGAGGGAACTTGCAACAAAGATTCATTAACGTAGCCATTACATATCTGATATATCATCTACTGTCGAGATAACTGTAAGACAATACGTCTGAACAGCGAGTACGGGTATCAGTTTGTTGCTTGTTCGTGTATATTGTTTGTTAGCTAATTAGAGTCCATTTATCTGTAGATGATGAGTTCTGACGTTGGAGTGATCGTCGACATTGTTTCTTAATTACCACAGTGATGTCGCATTTTTCAATCTTTTTCCAGTCATTCGGATTCTTACTTTTTAACGTAAACTCTTACGTTCTTATCTTTATGACAAAGGAACTGTGTTTAAGTGTTATGCTTATCGATAAAAAGAAACGTCATGGTGATATTTTATTTGGGTAATCTCTGTTTCAGGGGTCTTTTGTGTTAGTCGTGGATATTATATTTAAATTGATATATTAAATATTAATTTAACAGTATTATTGCACAGGGTAAAAATTATCGATGAAATATGTCTAATTATGTTTACTCTTGCTCACGATACTCGGTCACACGTGTCTACTTTCAATGAATTCTGAATCGCAACTGACCTATTCCATTTCGTGTTGTATTCATTTATATTAAGATAAAATATATTTATTTTCTACAAAACAGCGAAGGATTGTATCGTTAGATTGAGTTTGTAGCTTTATCGCAATTAATTTTATAATTTATGACGTATTTTAAGGCCGAAGCTTTTATTATTTCAGAAGCAAATATAAATATAAATATACGTAGTCCATACCACACTTCGTTATTCATATATTAAATATGATATTAATTATGTCAACCATTATCACATTTTGAATTATGAAAATTAATAAATATGAATTATAATGATTATCATAAGAAATAGAAAATAAATATATAATTTCGTTTTAAGAATAATTTTTGTTTATCAGATAAAATTATATTGCATTTAAAAATTGTTATTTTATTAATGGAAGTAGGTATTAATTTGCGTATATGTATATTGAAGTAATTATAGGGTATATATATAATTTATTATATATTGCTAGTAAAGTGACAATAATAAAATACATTTCTATTTAAAGTTTTACAACTTCGCCTATTTTCTATATAAATATGCATTTATATAAACATTCGTGGTCTAATTATATATTGCACGTAATTAAATTATATATTTTAATTTTGATCGATATTTCTTAATATTTGAAACAATTTCAACCAAGTTTGGATTTAATTTGTTTCCTATTTTAAAATCTGAATCCACTTATCGTTAATCCTCTTTTAAATATGTGTATACCTAAAAATATTAAAATATTTATTTCTTTTATAAAATAATTTCTTGTCTTTCATAATTGATACCATAAATATAAGAAAATTCGTCGTTAAATTAAATGCTATGAAAAGTGTTACATTAATCGTGTATTTATAGAATAAAAGTCTAATATATCACAGTACAAATTTATTTTGTTACCATGTTTACCGAATTTTAAGTTGTACAAAATTTACGTTGGGAAATGTCGAGTTACATGGTACGAGTAGTTTCAGATTTCGAAAACACGGGAGTACGGGAAGTTTGAACATTGCAGCTCAAAATGCATCCGATTCTGAATACTTATTCAAACAGTTGAGAACTTTTGATTGCCCTGTCAAATAATTTTACGTGATTTCAGGATTTTACACGAGTAGGTACCTCGCTTGAACTTCTTACGTGAAATATGTAAATGTGCAAGTCACAGATGTCAGGTGATATTTTCATTCATCCTTTTAGAGAAGTTACTTGCAGCAATTTATGTTGCACCATTCGTGGAGAAATTTGATTACATGGCAACGATCGTAACTGATACGAACATTTTTATTCTTTGAAATTAATCTTTAAGAAACTAAACGAATATTTTTATTTTTTATTTTTAAAAATTAATCTTCCATAATTATTCCTGTGATTTGAAAATTGCATATTTGTGTACCCATCACTTTTGAAATTTATTTTGTTTCATTATTATTGTGTTTCTGTATTTTATTAATACATGTTACTGCGTTAGACTCCTATGTTATTGCTATTCATATTATATAATCATTATCTGACCTATTTATAACAACCATTATTTTTAAATTGAAGTAAAAAAAAGTATGTAATCGAATTTAACCTTTTTTCCTAGTGTCAATGGACTAAATTGTGATTATAATGACTTAAAAATACTAAAAGTTAAAATACTAATGAGTTAAAAATACTTAAAGAAATAAGCAAAGAAACGCTTAAAATATGGAAAAAATATACAGACACCTACGAAAGTTTTCGACTGCTTTTATTTTAAATTTTCGAAAAATTAAATGCTCACATTGCCTTCAAACACCCAAAATAGCACTACGTCTGAAGTAAAATGCACGTGTCAGATACGTGTACATAAAAATATACAGAAATCCAACATGAGTAACATGAGTAAGAATTCAACATTTAATATCCATAATTTTCGAAGCTTGAATATATTATATCTTCATCAACGAGGAAAACCCTATTAATCAAATTTTGTAAAAAAATTTATAAGATTGCACAATTTAAATTTAAATTTTCCTCTTATTATTTTCAATAAGATCTAATAATTTAAATAAATGCACCATTTATAATAAATTAAATATATCACAAAAATTTTGCTAATTTCCAAATGATCATTTAGCAACAGTTTAGAGCGAGAAATAGAATTTGACACTGAGGGTAAGTTAGATTATCTTCATTCTGAACCAGCGACAGAGCAGTCGTTCCTAAAAAAAGATGAAAACGTTTTTAATACTCACTCAGCTCAGGTAATTCCGTTGAAATCGAGGTCTATTATGTTGGATAATTGCAGCAGCCAAGTTGAAATACTTGGAATCGTGATTGTGCGAGCTGCTTACGGAAGGGAAACGCGCAACAAGTGTGACTGCTTCATCAGTCTTTGCGTGCGTGGGTAGGCGTGGGAAACAGCGCACAGCTCGATCAAGGAAGACAGTGCTATAAGGTGTCCTATTCTTCGACGATATTTACCTAAACAAGAAGAGGACTTTGGCAAATTCGTGTCGTCATTGCGTGCTATTAGCATGACGCGTTAGGCTACGTCTCTTCGCTAGGATGAAAGGACCACTGAGGGGGTCCCTAGGGTACCAGGTACCAGGCTATTCTACCAGATGAATTTACTTTTGGCAGAATTTTAGTAGATAATTTGCAGCTCAAGTGTTAACAAAGCCCAGTCTCCTTTAGATCAGTGTGTCATCTTGGAAGATTTTTGGCAGTCGAAGGCAGTGTTCTTTGAATTTCTCGGTAGCCTACATCTGTCGTCCTCAAAACAGCTATAACGCGGTAATAGTCCCATAGATCAAGGCGATGGAGTCCACCTACGGTTGACCCTCGTATGGCTTATAAGCTATAGTGTTCCTTGAATTTCTCAATAGTCCCATAGATCAAGGCGATGGAGTCCACCTACGGTTGACCCTCGTATGGCTTATAAGCTGGTTTTATAGTTATTTCAATTGACACTTGGGCAAACCCGAAAAGCTGCACACCTTGATGTCCTATGGACACAGCTTTGCTAACGCAACCGATAGTAACTTCCTCTGAGAAAGCTTATGTACACTAACCAATAGAAACACGTTGCAATGTCTAGAAAAATTTGTCTAACCTAACCCAAAAGATTTCCCATACAAACCTTATAGGAAAGATTTTCATGGAGATTTAAGACTCTAAACAGAACCCTAAGCAATACCCATGCAATACAATCTATATTATTTAGAAACAGGAATATAAATTAGGTTTATGTAGAATTGGAACGAGTGCGATCCTGAAGAAATGTTAACCCTTTGGTCTACAACCACGTGTGAGGCTCGTGGTCAGGTTTTCGAGCCAAAACTGACTATCACGAGTCTAGCTCGTGGTACATCGATCGGGCTAAAACTGACTATTACGGGCAAGACAAACGTCTCCGACGCTTGTAACCGATATTAAACAGTCTCGCATCTCAGGTATCTCATCGTGAAAATACAGGCGAAAGAGAAGTGTCACTGTGCGTGAGTAATCAGGATTAAAAGCGGAGATTAATTAATATAGATGCATTCGGTAATTCTATTTGATTTCGTATCATTGTTTACGATTTCTTCAGAGTTGAGAGCTAGAAATTGTCGGATTGCTTAGTTCCAGACGAAGGTGATGATAAATGACGAAAACTGGATTTCGAGTTTGCAATTCTGAAGAGCAAGATTTAATATCTTCGTCAACGCATCGGTATTCTAGAGCATCGACAGTTTGGAAATTCTCGTGTATCTAGTTTTGCAGTTACAAGAGTCACTTTTGTGGATAGAAATGGACACCAATATCTTTTACGTTTTTTAACAGTTAACGCATTAGTATATTTACATAAAAATATTTAAATAACGAAAACAACTCGCGATAAACTATTTTAAACAGAAAATTGATTGACACTTTCTAGAAAATTCTTCTCTCTCTCTCAATCTTATTAATCGTTACATACCCGTGTTTCCTCTTTGACGATTCTCACATAACTGTTTTATTCTGGTTCATTCTTCTAAATATTTTTCAAACATCATTCATGCTAGACTGCACTCGCGCATATTATATTTATATCATCGCAAATGAGTTTCACTTATTCAACCTCATTCGAATTTATACATATAAAACCAGCACTCACAATGATGAGTGTCAAGAACTAGATTTCGAGTTTTCAATTCTGAAGAACAAAATGTAATATCTTCGTCAACGCATCGGTATTCTAGAGCATCAACGGTTAGGAAATTCTCGTGTATCTAGTTTTGCAATTACAAGAGTCACTTTGTGTAAGTAATGAGGATTGACAGTGTATACGTGTGACACTAATTGTATGTTCTATCCAGGGTGCAGCGTCACACATCCCTGTCGGAAATTGAACTTCCATCTTCGATAAGAGAAGTAGGCGAAGTTTTATCTACAATATTTACACAGTACAGTATTAATAGTGAGATATTATACCTGGTCCTAGTTACAACACGTTTTCCTGAGCTACTCTAACCGTCGTTGATGTACGATTCACACATCTAAAACCAGCACTCACAGAAACAGGTCAAACTTCATTTTTTACATCATGCTTCTAGACATCGGACTATAATTGTATTATAATTCCTTATTTTTCTGTCTTTAATTAAAATTACTATTTCACTGAATACGAGTGCACTGCGTTTCTTAACCTTCGAATCTACATCAGCTCGTGATAAATAATATTTAAAATCTGGCATGCTTTTTCTTCTGCCAGTCCATATCTCCTGCAGTATTTCATTACCAAATAAAATATCGTCACACCTGGTTGAGATCGTTGGGAGTCAGAATATACAGGGTGAATATAATTTTATGAATTTACCAAGAACGTGAGTCACTGCATCGTCATTCTTGCGGTATTAAGTCATTCGAAGAATTATTAATGCAGCTGAAGAGATTGAGTCCGATACTTCGTACCATTTACGACGCAACAGTCTCCGTCTTCCAATTCATTTTACGATCGCGAGAATGTAAGATCGAAGTTTTGTTTGGAAGAGTTTCGTCCGTGGTTGTTCGCGTCGCGTTCGACACGGGGAATGAGAAAGAGCACGAGCGAGGGGAACAGGAAAAGAGCAAATGTTCGAAAGGTCGCATTTCTAAGATTTTCTCGGGTTCCCGGTGACCTGGAACCAAGAAGTTAGGTTGCTGCAAACAAAGGAAAGGGGAGAGTTACGCCCACGCAGCGTGCGACCGCGATTCTGCTTTGCCTCCACTTTCAACCATCTCTTCCGCCATTACGTTCTCAAATCTATCTGAGATTTACGTATATATCTAAACCCGTGCGAGGTCTTTCCTAACCTCAACGTCGTCTGCCTGTCCTTGCGGTCAATAATTAGTTGGAAATGCTAATTTGACATGTGGTAGTTGGTTATTATTTTTCCGACACTTTTAATTGGATTACTGGAATTTTTAATATGTATATGTGTCCAGATTGTGGAACACATAAGCATTAAATTTGTCTTTTTACTGGATTGTCAGAGATAGTGTGAGAAAATGTGTAAATGAAATGTGAGTTTGTTAAAATGATTTTCTATAGTAATATATATTTACAATAATGTTGTTAATAATATTAATAATAATATTATATTTGATATGTAAATAAATATTAATTATGTTATGTATAATTCATATACTAATTTTATTTATTTTAATATTGTATTATATTAATATTAATTATATTCATTATATAAATAAATAAATATATATATTGCTCCATTACTCCATTACTCTAAAGATATAAAGGAAGATATCTTGTAGTACAAATTAATTCTTTCAAGGTCGAATAGTCGGAAATATTTCAAAGCCAAATTTTTGAATTCCTTCATTGCGAATTTTAATTACTTTAGGTTATAAGTCGTATATACACATATTGTATAACACAGAATTATTTTCACTCTTGGCTTTATATTTTTAATTAATAGTTACACGAAGTATTAAAATTTTTCATGCCTTAAATTTGGTTAATACGAGAAAAATATATGATAAAGTTGAATGGATTCATATTTTCTTTTTTTCTTATGGCACGATGAAATTTTTTCATACAAATTGAACGTCATGTCATATAAAATCATTTATTATTCTGAACTGTTATAAATTTCGATATTTTACAGGTTACAATTTAAGATATATTACAAATACGATTGCAATTATTCAGTAACAATTGTTTCTAGTAATTATTTATGATCACGATAAATCTCTATAATAATTATTTCTTTATTAATATAATTGGTTACTGAAAGATCACAGAATTTTTGCATTTTCTCGTCAAAAATTGAAATTATCTTTTTATCGATCTTAAATGACAAGATAGTGTAATTCCATTTCAAATTTTCTAATATTTTTTCAATATCCATATTATCGTTGCCATAAGAACGAAACAGTGTTACATCTCGATGTATTTATTTCCTAGAAAAACCACGACTGATGTGATATATCACGGAATATACAGCAAACTCATAGTTGTTATTACCATAAATCCATTTTTCTACTATCAGCTATCATCTGCATTTATTTTATACGTAACTTTCGTATATTGGCCAACCCATTGATATCGCTATCGATTATCCTGTAATAATTAGGAATAGCGAATTCCAGGATGCTTTATAAATTGTATTTATCACACCTGATGAAGAAAACGACTAAAATACAGAAAATTAACCGATCACTGGGAATCATTAAATTACATGTATCGTGACACATTCTCAATTAATCACCATCAACCAGCAGGAAGAAACTCTGTTGACTATGCTTATCTTGAGATGTACAGTGCGCGACATATCCTGTAATTTTCAGTATCTCTTTAATTTCAAGTTTATACTTACTCAAGTACTTCACACCAGTCAAAACGAAGAAAAAGATAGTATGATTATAAATCAAATATGATTTTACATGTGAAGTTAGTATTACGTTAGTATTATACAACACTGTTGACGAAAATTTCAGAAAAATAAGGAAAAATAATAATAAAATAAATTCGACTAAAATCGTGTACAGGTAGCCCTCCTACACGGCATCCTATAACACGATTCATAAATTGTGGGAACCCTCCTACAACACGGTTTCACTATAACGGGATAAGAAAATTGCAAATACTTTTGTACAACACTGTACTTCTACACGAGCAGTGACGACGAAGAAATTTATTAAATTAAATTTGCGTTAAATTAAAATAATATTTTTGTTTTGTTTTTTGTTTTGTGTTTCACATACATTTATATTTTTAATAAAAATTAAGTGGTTTATGTAGAATTAAAAAGAAATTTGTTTTTAGTGAGTTTTCGGAACGTAACCCTGCTCTTTGTACTGGCTCTGGGTCTCATACAACACGGTCTCGCACAACACGGCATTTTCTAGGAACCCATCTACCGTGTTATAGGAGGGTTACCTGTATTTAAAAATAAAATTACTGTTTGTAATATCTTCTTGAATCTACAAAAGCCTCGTTAATCTATATTTCCACAGTTTATTATATCCATTAGTCTTGCAAAGAAGTGAAATTTGTGAAAGAAAATGAGAAAAATGCAAATGACGCTTGATTTTATTCCACATTGGGAAGAAAAGAGTGTTTCATAGAGATACCGGTGTAAAACTTACACGGGTATATCGAATTAGTCTCGCAACGAGTGAAAAGCACAGGGCGCAGCATGATTTTATCACGAGCGGTATTAGAGCGCATAGAAAATGCAATAAAATCGCAGTAAAGCTCTGGGGCACGATAAAATCAACCGAGGTGGTATAAAGCGATTGTATCGAAAAATAAAACTAATCTCCTTTCGGGAAATTAATGTGACAAGATGTTAATTATAAGTGGCCCGGCGGAGCGGTATAAATTAAGCCGTTCTCGTGCTCAGTGGTGTCGGTGTTTACGGTGTAGTAGAAAATTTCATAGTCGATCTTCTTTAGTAGCGTTAGGAAACCTCGGTTTCTTTTATGTTCGAGATTAAATCGACTCGCGGAGCTAGGTGCGGCGGAACGAAATGATTATATCTTCAGTGACGTTTATGAGGATCACGAAACGGCTTTAAACGAACACGTAGCATGATGCATTGTCGTGTTAGCCATGCGGCTCTAACAGTAAGTCTCGACCTGGCAGATGTTTCTTCGGGTCATTGCATTATATTCAGATGCATCCAGCACAAAAGCCATGGCGGGTCTTTTGACTTACGCGATCAGCCCTCGATATTTTACTACCCTGCGCTTGTACCAACTTTACGATGTTGTTTCTCTTCGATGCTCTATAGCGTTTCGCACTTGCTCGGCTTATTACGAGTCATACCAGTGCATCCTCGGCCATCTGAAATTTAACATTTCACGCGACAGCAGTGTCGTCTTTCGAGATCAGCTGCTTCGCGGGAACTGCGCCTTTCGTTGCTCTTACGTGTACCTGTTGATATTCCATTCGAACGTGTGCTGTTTAAATATTGAACGGGGGAAATGCTTGGAGTTAAAATTCTGGAATAATACCATGGTCGAAGTCGAATTTAAATCTTGAAAGTGTTTAAGTTTTTTAATTCTGGGGATTCGAATTTTGGATAAATGAAATCGGTATCGATGGATGAGGGAAATAAGATGATTATTGTATTTAAAGTAAAATACAGGTATTGAATGTTTATATTATTATTTATTTATGTTAATACAATATCAGGAGATGAAAATTGAAACAGATTGTCAATAATATAACCATGTGTTTGTAACGGTTAATATAGATTTTAGTAGTGATCTATTGCACGTGAGTATTGTACATTTTATTTACAAAGGCCTACCATATTCACAATATGACACAGCTAGTTTGAAGGGTTGCCAACATGCTGTGACTCCTTAACACTAGGTTTACGGACGCTATCTGTATACCTATTTCTAAAGACACCTGTGAAATTGACAGGTAAAGGAAGCCACGTGCCTTTTTTTTAACGAGTGGTTTAATTTGAAAACTATATATTATATTAACAGTCTTAATATAAGTTAACTAAATCTGTTAACATCGTATAATTGGAGCAACCCTTCCGTCAAATTAAAGGGTTCCGTGAATCTAGTGTTAAGGCGCGAAGTATGAATTGTATATACGAATATATTTCAACAATTTATAGTAAATTAAGCCCTGCTTATATTTTTCTTAGACTTACACATGAACACCGACTTGTTTATATGAGAAAAGTTTAAAAAATACTTAAACGATATATACAATATTTATAGTATATTTATCACAAATATGCAGAATTAATGAGCCGAAAATGTATTCTAATAAAAGTCGAAAGCACCATTAATTCAGAAATAAAAGCTTCAATATGACGTTGATTAATCTTTTGTTACTATGACATATCTGTAATAAATATACCATAAATACCATATATATTATTTATTTTCTAATTTTATTATATCTTTACTATACCATATTGTTTTAAATATTTCGATTTAATATTAGTATTTTATTTCTTGATCATAGTAAATTATTTAACAATTTAGCATTAATCTTTTAATCCTTTCGCTTCAACCATAACTTTCACTAGGAACTAATTTTTCTTCCCCACAATAACAATCTATACGCGTCCTGTAACTATAATTATACTTAATATATTTTTATCATTGTGATATCTCACAGCGAATTACAATTATACACGATTCAATTGTAGTACCCATAGAGGTACTATAACTTGGAGTACCATTGGGGTGCTATTCTGGTACTATATTCAATAATATACCCTTCATTAACAAAATATATGAAGCATAAAACGAACCATATTATTTCCTTCTGATACTTGATACGCAACGTCAAACTAAAATTAAACGCTTCTTCGATGCAAAACTTTTCCCAATAAAACCACAGCGCAAGAGATTAATCAAGTTTATGAAACTCGTATCGTGAAAGAATAGCAATCGTTCGAAGTCGATAATTGCAGGTTCAGGAATACTTGCACAGCACTTTATATGATAATACGATTAATTCCTGCGCTTCTTGCAGCTATTAAGGTGTACATACAAATTGTTAATCCTTGAAATACCGTTTCCGGCATTCCGTTCTTTTTTTCGTTTGTGACCCCTACTTTTGTACCTCAAATTCGGAAACTACGAACTAGCTGCTTCCGTTGCAGAGAAACAGTGGCGTGTATCGTTTAAGGTGAATTATCGAAAGAGTATAAATCGCGACAGATTTTACCGTGGCACGTCATCGTGGTAGGTCACGTGTTTTTTCCTGCGAAGAAAACCGAACGACTAGATTAAGTAATTTCATTTCCGCGAGGAGGGCCTCGAAATTTTTATAGGGAAATTTATGGTTCGGGAAATTTTATGGGTATGGATATTTTGGAGTTTAGTGTAATTATACAGCTAAGGTGTGCTAGGATCTAGTTAACCCCTTGCACTCCATCGAGTGTGAGTCGACATCAGTTTTTATTACAGGAACGTCTGTGTCGAGTTACACTCGACGTTTCTTGATTCTTTATTTAGTAGACAAGAAAATAGAAAGCAAGTAACTGCTTGAATTATTTAAATTCAAAATATAAATTACAGCAATGTTTGAGAGCTATATTTAATATGATCAGTAAACAACTCTTCCTTCCCACTTTGAAATGACTCGAGGAGCATTGAAAATCGTAAGTCGTGCTACCATTTTGTCCCGTACTGTACAAACAGTAGATGGTATTGTAGGATGGCGAATATTGGTCTTGAGACACCGAAAATTGTCGAAAGAACAAGAACACAATAATACAAACTCAAAACTCGTAGAATGATTTAACTTAGGAAAAGAACACCAAGATAATGAAACGAAAACGCACAAAGACTCACTCTTTTAAAACTCTCTTTCCAACACCAAACGACTCACGCTTGTGCTGGTCACAACCGATTTCTAAAGACTCTGTTTTGGTTGTCAAGGATCACGCTTTTATGCTTTCTTTAACCTACGCTTCACCTTCCCGTAGAGGAGTCACGCAGCTTAATTTTGTTATGTAGAATAACTTTGCGATTTGCTTCTAGAAGATATCGATCGGTTTCCAATTTGTTTCTGTTGGCAATAGCCGATTCGTGTTTTCTTTTGGTATCCTACAATATGTAGCAGTCGAAGAATTATCCTGTGAAGTAAATTTCTAACAAAATACTTAAAATAACAGGTAGTAATTGGCAACAAAATTGAAAAATAATTCTGAGTGCTAAGAATTGCGTAGTCTGATATTCGTGCGCAGATAAAATTGTTAAAGATAGATGAAAATTTCATAATACAAAACTGATGGATTAAAGGTATCGAATAATAGGTAATCCGAATATAATATAATGGATTCTTATATACTGGTATGTCTAAAAAATACAATTACATGCAGTTGTTTCTCAGAAGGAGTTTTAAATTATTATAATTTCAATTTCAATTTATGTTAATTATAGTTTTGATTAGATTATTCGTCGCATTTTTCCAATCTCTACGAAAAGATACTGATATACTTATGCTCTAATCCTAGTAGGTTAAAAGTTATTATAGTTGGAAGTTTGTTCGAAAAGTTAGTTTAATTTGTTACTTTATTTCGAGTAAGATTATTTTAATTATTTTGTCTTTTCATAAGTGTAACCACCTATCTTTCTTAATTTTCGAGATATTCGCAAAAATCATTTGTAGTATTACACTAAATTCTGTTTATACCTTCTATCTACATTGCATAAACATTTATTTGTTCGCATAAATTATAAATAAGGAATTCGTATCGATTCTGGAATATTTCCAAAATATCAATGACACTATGCGACGCTGTGCACTCTGGAACTATAGCTAGAGAAATGAACGATCTGGTTGTTAGCCGACGTGCAGCCCACGTCATTTTTATTTCTGGCATAAATGCCTATCGACGTGGTGTACACGTCGTTGGCGATTTTGGAACGAAAGCATCTCAACGTGCGTGGCACGTCTTTCTAGCGAAAGTGGTTAATGAAACGTTAATGCGATAATTAAAAGTTGACACCTCGCAGTGGATTACACGAAAATAAGACACTTTGCCAGAGTGATGTGCCTATTTGTCAACTAACCGACACCACGAATCTGTATTTGCAAGCGTGCGCGCACGTGCATGCCTAGTATTGGCTGGTATCAACGTGTCTGGTTACGGAGAAACTGGTTGAATATCTATTTTCAAGAATGATACACATTTTCTTCTTAATCGAGTGCAAGAGGAGGGCGAGAAGGCGTGATAAATCGCTTTCAGATTAGCGAGTCTCAGTCGATAGGTCATTTTTCATACTCTCCGACCACACAGCCGTTTCCATCGAAGCATGGTATCCTTATTTCTCTTTGTATCCTATGTTTCTTTGTGCTCATATTCGCATACGTATTTGTAAATATCGCAAATTGCAGGCGCCATTATTTTGTTCGATATTTCGTCGTTTGATGTATGACGATGGAGAAGCTTTCGTAGGGTACTTACAGTCGCAGTTATGGGGATAGTAATCCAGTTCGAACGATTGCTATTGTTTCACGGTACTAGTTTCAGGGAGATTTATCGACGGGAATCTGTTTTATTCATCGAACCAGGATAAATTTTGCGAAGAAATATGCAATAATATATAAAATAATGTAAAATATGATATATAATAATGCATAATATATAAAAGGGTTTTTTTAATAGTACTTACTTTTCTGAGAATGATTCTGTTGAAAAATAAATAAAACCAAGGGGGGAGTGTGGATTTGGTTTTGTTAGTGTGAATGAGAGAGTGTGAGGTCGAATGATGACAAGAGTGGAAGATCTAAAATGCATTTTATTGTGCAATTGTCATAGTTCAGAGCCAATATATTGTAAGAAGAGTCAGTTTGTTAGGAAAAGCGTGAAAGCGAACAATGACGAGATAATAATAGTATTAAGAGAAATTTCACCACACATACCTAATCGTGGTAATCTTTTTGTGACGAGTGTATATTGTAATAATAAATATATAATTAAACAGCAAACTCACAGATTCTGCCATGGAATTTTATTTCAATTACTGTTGAAACGTTATATTGAGTTTGCTTTACGAATTAATTAAAATTAGTTCGTATGACTAATACTCACGTGCACGAGAATATTGAAATTTTTATTCTGGAAGAATAGCGGTGGTTCGAAGTTAATATTTCGTGAGGTATGAATATTTTTATGACAATAATTCTGCTGCAATTTGCTTTAATTCCTGTTCACGTTACACTGAATTTTTATTTTTCAATTTCAAAATTTGTATTAAGAAGAACTATGTTATATCGAGTAAAGATAAGAATTGAAACAAATTAAATATGTAGATATTTGGATTTATGCATTTAATATATTTATTAAATACATCTACCTTTATTAATTAGACGTAAATTTTGTGAATTCTGTTTTCATTTTCGTTGCAACGAATTGTCATCTTGAAATAAAATTTATATCGATGAAAAGCTTTGTTAATACATTGCACATTTTCCTTGGTAAAAATTTGAAAAATTTATCACGAAAAGATAATAATCGTTTGAAGTAGCAGTCAAATAAGTACAAATATTTCCATTACTCAGTATTTTTCGACAAAATTTATGAATTGTTTTATATTATGAAATTATCAAAAAAAGAAAAAAGAAAAATTTGTTTATATTTTATTTTATAAATATAATTTTATTGGGAGGAAAAATCGTTAGTAACAATCTGGTGAAATTTTATTAATCGTTTATAAGCAAAGTGCAATAAGATGGGTACGGTGTAACAATAACAATTTATTTCATGAGTGGAGGATTTCAGAGATTTCCAAGTCATCTTCATCATTTTGAATGGCTTTCAATACCCTTTTATTCCTAATAGAATACACGAGGTACACGAAGATACGGAACAAAGAATTATTGCAGCATGTACTACAACCAATCCGGAAGTGATAAGAAGTGTACAGGCTTCGTGATTCGACGATTGCATCGTTGCATTGGTGCAGACACCATTCCGCGTATTTCTTATGATATAAGAATCACTTCGAGTGATTTAGTGATTAAGTAACGATTCAGTAGTTATCGAGAAGCAGAGATGTACATCTTTGTTTAATGTCGTAAAATCTCGCATCTCAATTCAATGAAATCGTCAAAATACTACTTTATTATGAGAAAAGAAATCTAAAATATTATTTGAAAAGATCTAAATGCAATTAATGACATATTAATTTCTTTGCATCGTCATGATGACCGATTTTTACCATTTTTGTTAGATTAGTGTTTATTGAACGCTTGCTTTATAATATAAAATTATGTTTTATCCAGGATTACAATTTTAAATCGATAAAAATGGAAATGAAAAATGAAACGATAGTTTGAAATTCGACTTGTTAAATACAAGTCGCACGTAATATTTCAGTATTTTAAGGCTGGTTTTATAGCAGCAAATAATGCACTGGAATAATTTATAAAAGAGTCATGAGACAAAGGTTTGAATAAAATATTTTTACTGTTCTTAGTAATACGTGTCAGCGATGACACATTATAGCACCATTAGCAGATTAAGTGTCAGTCATCAATGATTCAACAGCAGACAACGTGCATAAATATCATATATGTGAATAAATGTTAATTAATCGAAACTTCCAAGACTCCAAATTCAGAATTTTCAGAATTTTTAAAAATGTTTCAGGATACTTTAGAATTGTCAAAATTCAGTAAAATTCTCAAGAATTCTAAGTTTAAATTTATATTCGAAACCATTCGATTCCCCATACTTTAAAAATTCGAGTCACTATACTCTGTCGCACAAAATGAGATAGAAAAAGTAAACAGAAAATTCACATGATCAGTACTGTGACTCTAATTAAACATCCATCACTCAGAGATGTATTTGTAGCAATAGAATAAATGCAATTGATCGAAACTTTCAAGACTCCGAATTTAGAATTTTCAAAACTCAGCAAGATTTTCAAGAATTCTAAGATTCGGAACCATTTGGTTCCCCATACCCTAAAACTTCGAGTCACTATACCTTGTCCATCAAATTAATATAGAGAGAGTAAACAGATAATTTACATGATCAATACTGTGACCCTAATTAAGCATCCCTTACTCAGAGATGTATTTATATTGGCCTTTACTTAAGTCTCTTGCAAGTTAGTAGCATTTTATCTCATTACATCGGTGATGACGAACCTTTTGATCTCGGTATGTCAAAATTCATAAAGAAACCTAGCTTAACTCAGGTGCTGTGTCACATCTAGAAATATCCATAATTTTACGTCATTTGTAGGTCTATATAAAACAAAATAGATATATTTTTAATATATTCCTTTCATATTAAAACGATATAAACTAATTTTATAGTTTATATATCCGGGAAATCGAAAAACATTTGCAATTATTTAAGTCTCCTTTTAATTGTTGCTGTATGTTTATATTCAGTCTCATTATTCTGTCTTTGATGAAATTTCTACAAAGCGATAACTCAGCAATTGGTTTAATAATTGCATCTCTATTTTGCAATTTATATTTCATTTATATTATTTTGCTTACCATCCATAAACAATGCGTGTCACCCAAAACGTTTTGGCAAGTCACAGGTTCGCCATCACTGTTTTATGTTTATATTTATGTTTATGCCTTATCATCACTGCCTTATATTTATGAATATCTAAATTTTTGTCCAATTGCTTGTGTCCAATTGTCTTACTCTTCATCCCGTATTTAGGATTTAATATTTCGAAGTAGTTCCATCGTGGAAAATAAAATATTAAATTCTAAACACGTGTCATTGTAGTACTTATACAGTAACCACTCCTCTCTTACAATTGACACATTGCGTACCGCATAGAAATCTCTGTGATATACGCCAAGGACCACACGTTTTGATACGACAGTGCGTTGACATCTAAGATCCATAACAGATGACGCGTGGAAAACGAGAAAACTCGTGGATGGTACCCAGTGTGTTAACAATTAATTGAAAAATATCACGATTAATACATAATTCGAACGACGTTCCAACAATACTGTCTATTTCAAAGTCACTGTCCCAAAGTCGAAGAGAACCCAATGACGTTGGCAATTTTCGAGTTCCATTAAGGCTTAAAAAATTGGAACGTCCCAGGAACGAGTCCTTCGGGTGTACGATGTACATTGTCAGCTATGGTGCTGCCGTGTAACACGTTTCTCTCGCGTAGCCGCTGTAACGATCGATGAAGTTGCTTTGATTGACGTTGAAAATCTAATATCTGAAATGTGTCTGAGGGAAGAGGCCTGGATATGTACAAGCTATTGCCCCTGAGAGTTAGGGACTTTGTATGGGGTAGCAGAACGATGACAGACGCCTACAAGGTCAACGGTAATCGACTTTCGTGTCATTTTCTTCGCAAGAAGCGATCTTACACGCTGTGGTCGGTTGGTCGAGTTTGATCCAATACGACGTTAATTTAGTTCCCAGGGATGTGGCTGATTTCTGATATTGTGTACACTTTGCTGCCCATAGCTGATTCCTCTTGGAATTAAATTGTCGGGGAACATGGGGCTGCTGAAACGTGTAGTAACAAAGATGTAGTTGATGTATTTATGGCTACTCGGGGATTGAAAGACGTTGAAAAATGAATTTTTTAACGAAGTCTTCTTTATATTCGAGTATGGAAGCTGTTTTAGGATAATTTAGGTATAGCAAGATCCCGTATCCTCGGGGTTGCTTGAAAGATTATACTAGGTTACGAATATTATACATATTTATGAACACTTGCTGGCAAAAATTGAGGAACAAAGTAATGTAGGATCGGATTTTAAGTGTAGGGTTGACTAAAGATAGTATTGTTGACTTCTAAATAGAGTAACGCCTATGAAACAAGAGAGATTCGTTGTGAGCACGCTCTTCTGATCTTTCTTAAATTGACTTGAACTTCTTACATACTCTCTGACTGACACACTGACCAACACACTGACTGGCCTGCGCTCTGGCACCCTTATTTAACACTAGAACTACCGATCTTTAATGGTTACCTAACTATAACGTGCACAGATTATAGTAATTTCAGCGGTTCGATGAATATGAGTGAATATGTTGATTAGTTTTTTCTTGATACGAGTTGATACCAATTTTATTCTTAAAGCAGGTGTATGTGGTCGGTGATTGCAAAAAGGAAAATTCGCGAGAAATTCAACCGAATTGCGTTGGGCGACGAACATCCAAGCGCGGAATATTCCGCGAGCTACGACTGTCGTCTATCACCGAGCGCGGAATATTCCGCGAGCTACGACTGTCGCCTATCACCGAGCGCGGAATAATCCGCGAGCTGACGTTTTTCCATTACCAGTTGCGGAATATTCTTCGTATGCCACAGATCACGTTTGATCCCTTTTATGAGCATCTTATCTACATCGGTTCATTATATTCTTAACTAGTTTTACTTTTGTCGTGAAAATCCTTTTAACTGCCATTATGAGTAGGTGCTGATACGCGTAGAGCTGTGATGCAAATGGGTTAAGACAACACGATTGTGTATATCGTTGTCTTTCAACAATGATATTGACCCTTTGCATATTGAGAATTTTTTGAGTCGATAGATTTTCAGTATACTTTGACAGTGAACAGCGTTTCGTTTCGAAGAGGGAATTGTTGCGAATATCGATGAATTTATTTATACAGTGGGTTCCCTAATTTTTCCATTTTTATTAAAATAATTATTTTAGTTATTTTTAATGATTATTTTTATAAAAATAAAACCAAATAATACGGTGCAAATTTATCAATATCTTCATAGCGTGATGTAAATTGGAGTGCAAGTGGTAATAATATATAATTTAATCTCTGTATGATATATATGTTATATATGATGTAAATTCAGAAATCTATCTAAAATATGCATCGATATTCCAAACGATTGCTGCGAGAACTCGCAATTTGTACTCGAAATGGCCTTCTGTTGTATCCGTGTACCAGCGAATTACATTTAAGGTTACATCGCATGTATTCTACAATACCCACGGGTTACCACAACTGTTTCTAGTTATTTAAATATGAAAGCACGAACTATCCGGCAGGAAGGTCCAAAATGTAAACGTGACTTGCATGGCCAGAGAGCTAGGTGTAATCGCTTGTCTACACTGTGGATTATTTAGCAAGAACTATTAGGTCAGGTATGCTTTATTCAATTAATATTCCCATACCTAGGAGCCTAACTACAATGTATCGAATTTAATTTGTATTATTTAATCTATATATAAGTATTACAGTGGAAATTTTATTGTTAATTGTTTGATTGCCAATTGAAATGATTTTTAATTTCGATTCTGTGACTGAGAGTCCCGTTTTATATTTCGAGACCTATCAATGGGTCTTTTTCGTTTCGAATTTCCTTCTTCAATCAGTTCCGATTGCTGAAAAACCAGGGAAAAAATAAAGAAAAGTTAAAATATAGAAGATATACCTTCCTAAGAATAGAATAAAGATAATTACAAAGAAAGATAGCAATTTCTTTTTACTCGTAATGCCAATATTAATCAAGCGATTTTTCTCCGGAGTTTGGCTTCGATCCCGTCTAACATTTTCAGTCCCTCCCATAAAACCACGAAAGCTGGTTTCGCGTAACAGTACGAAAGTCGTGTCTGCGAACTAACGAATCGAAGTTCAAAGAGTGTATGGAACAAAGCGGAATTTTTCGCTGCGAATCGTTGCTGGTGTCTAAAGCGAAACGATAGTTAGGAGAGAGGAGTGTAAGAGGCGAGGATTTCGCGATGAGCAGCGTTAAAAGGAGTGCCAAGGCAAAAGAGACCTCCGCAAAGTCGTATCCCTAGTAATCGGCACGCTACCCTTCCGGCGATGTGCCTTTTCTTTTTTGTAGCTAGCCTTTCCTTCTTCACGTCTTGGCAGACCAGTCTTTCCATATGTGTCACAGATCTGCTTTAAATTCATCCATTCGCCTACTCCGGGATTCTTGCAGGCACGGCGAGAATTACTCCGCGCTTCCTTTCGTTTTCTTCCTACCCCTCTATGGTGTCCGTAGCACAGCGCTTCATTTCTTTAAATGAGCATTTATCTCCATGCCACTGCCTTCGCATTTTTTCCAAAATCAACGTCTAAAGAATCGTCGCGGGTTCTCCTTTGCTATGGAAATTAATGTCCGACATGAGGCTGAAAATCTGAGATCTTTATGGTGATAGAGTCTATCCGATGTTAATCTCAGAGTGACGGTCAAATGTTTATTATGCGAAATTACGTGGTATTGCGGTAAAATTTTAGTAGTCGAGTTTACCCCTTTATACCTAAGATGTGAGAGACTCGGGCCAAACACGAGTATCACGGGTGAGAGGCGTGGTTCGTAGATAGAACCAAATGTAAACACTGGTTGGACTCGTGATTCATTTTCACCCATGTTTTTCTGTCTCAGGTACGTGTTATTCTTCGACGTGTTCCAAGATTGCTCGACGTGTGACCGACTCTTCTGTTGACTATGGCACGGCCATCACGACGTAAATGGTAGGACAAGGGGTTAATCTTTAGTATGGAAATTAGTGGGGGATATTTAGATCAAGGAATTATTTCTGTACTAAAAAGAATATGGATATATAGATAATAACAATTGCAAGACGTGAGATATGAGCCGTTCACTGCACAAATCGATTAACTCCGCTTTTTGAGAAATCTTAAATTTATGTGTCAAAGCACTTGGTATAGTCGTAACTTTTTATATTTATAATAACTTTCCTTGGTAATCAAGATTAACGCCATTAAACGACAAAAATTTTTTGGCCACCGAATAATAAATAATTTATTTCAGAGGTCGCTTTGATTAACTCCGTACTCTGATGTAAATCGTTGCAATAATGCAACTCAAATGCACTAGCGAGCCATGAATGATAACGGTGAATTTTTTAGTCCCGTCTTATCAGAATTTAAGTAAAATTTAGTAAAATTTAAATTTATTACTTTCTTCACTTGCCAAATCGATTAACTCTTCCAGTAACATAAAAATGGTAACATTACCAACGATTACCTTTTGGCTATTTTTTCTTATAAATTTTATATACCGTTAGATGAAAGTTAC
>NW_016910819.1:57840-63242 GCF_001483705.2 Eufriesea mexicana
TAACTTTTTATATTTATAATAACTTTCCTTGGTAATCAAGATTAACGCCATTAAACGACAAAAATTTTTTGGCCACCGAATAATAAATAATTTATTTCAGAGGTCGCTTTGATTAACTCCGTACTCTGATGTAAATCGTTGCAATAATGCAACTCAAATGCACTAGCGAGCCATGAATGATAACGGTGAATTTTTTAGTCCCGTCTTATCAGAATTTAAGTAAAATTTAGTAAAATTTAAATTTATTACTTTCTTCACTTGCCAAATCGATTAACTCTTCCAGTAACATAAAAATGGTAACATTACCAACGATTACCTTTTGGCTATTTTTTCTTATAAATTTTATATACCGTTAGATGAAAGTTACATTTGTATTTATGCATTCTACGATATTTATTTCGATTTAAATTATAAAGGGAATTTTAAAAAACGATATACATTCTTTCGTTGCATTTCTCCACTTTTTGTTTTATGGAGTTAATCAATTTGTGCAGTGAATGGCTCATATATTTGTCGAATTAGGAAGGGAGCCGGGTAAAATAAAATTCACCGTATCGTAACAGAGGTTATAGGTTTTACTCATTAAACACTCGAGAGAGCACGTTTGACATGATACGTCTCTTCTCGACATCTGACCCAGGATTTTTTGTTTTTCTTCCACAGTTGGAAGAAACTTTCATTCCACGTGATAAATTTCTTACGTCTATTCCAACAATATTAAATAATAATATTTTTGTTATTAATTACGAGTCTCATATTCTTTTTATTACTGAAATATATAAATTTTCTAATTCGGTTTAGTTCAATAAATTATATATTTTTTCAAAGTCTGGTTAACGACAAAAGTATACAGTGATCATATTCTATGTTTCGTTATTTTATTCTTTTTCGAAAAGTATTTACTCTGTGCATTCGAGAGGCGCCTCTAAGTCGCTATTTAATCAAATTCTAAAAATGGATGTTAATTAATATATCAAATTTACAATTACTGAACGATGCGTGGAATATCGAAGTAAAATAATTCTACGTCTTAATTTGCATACGACTTCTTATTTACCGTTTTAAAAATATCGTCGACTTTATGGCAGAGAGTCTTCGAATTACTATGTTTCTATAACGAAAAGATCGCCGAGTGCAAAGGGTTGACCCTTTTGAAGACTTTTTGCCATAAAGTCGGCGATATTTTCAAATCGGAAAATAAGAAGTGCAAATTAACAATAAGACGTAGAATTATTTTATCTTGATATTCCACGCGTCGTTAGGCAATCTTGAATTCAATAACGATTGATATTCAATAACGATCTTTAGAATCTGAGTAAATGGCGACCGAGAATCGCCACTCGAGTGCAAAGGGTTAGGAAAATGGAAATTAACTTTGAACTGTCCTACATTTACATAATCTTATCCAAATGCTAACATTGTTGTAGCAATTTTTATGGTAATTTTTATTCCTCGAGTTTGAAATCGGACAAAAGTTAAACGAGTATTTCAATTAATATTATCAAATAATTCAGCAGCTTTATTATGATACCTTCATGAGTACGCAATACACGTGTATCATGGAAGATTTATACTTTAGTTTATTTTTAGAAATACGTAAAAGAAAAATTTATTTAATAATATGGAATTATTGCTAATGCCAAATTTTTCAAAAACATTTCGCTAAACGAGTCTAATGCAATATTGAAGCTTATGTAAACTTGCATCGCGAAAACCTGCATTTTGCATAATTTATGCAACAGGTTGCTCGTTCTGGTACACCTTTCGAGGAATACGCAAAATATGCGATGAAATATAAGCTTTGGAAATTTTCGAGTTTCACTGTTGCTCTGTTTGCATAAAAATATCTCTCTATTAATTGAAGAATCCCATTTCTACTTTACAGAATATTAAACATCAGACAGATTTTAATGGTTATTGTGGAGTTAGTTCACTTTATTCGCTTTATGCTTTGGTGAATATTTTTTAATTATTCTATCCATTTGATAACGAGACTTCTTTTACGAGGAAAAAGTTATTCTGTGGATATAAATCTGTATTTCCCTGTTTTCTTATTAATTTGTCAGTTAATGTGTTATGTGAGCAGTGTTGTACACGTAATTAACATATTTTGTTTGATTAATTTGAAACATGAATTCGGTAATACCTGTATGAAGCAATAAAATACTAAAATAATATAATAAAATAAAATAACGTACATGAAATAAAATAATAATAACGTAATAAAAATAATAGAATAAATGTATTCAGCCAATATACTTACATTAGAAATTAAAATTATTGGGATATTGTGAAATATTATTTTCATTGTATAATATTATTTCTTGGTATATTTTATCGCTATCTATATCATATTTATTTATTTACAGGAACTGTAACTTATATTTTTATTTAAAAAATTTTTAATTATCTGCTTAGTCAAGTCAATAAAATTAATTTAACGCTTTATGGCTCACATTAGAAAGTTACATAGTGTCTTCCAAAAGAAATAGAAATATTTATAATAATTTATCAAAGCACGTAACAAAAATTTGTATTTGAAATTTGACAACATTACAACGAGGCAACGTGAAATCACGGAAAGTTTACAATTTTTACGAAAAACGAAGAAAACATACGATACCTTGTATACATATTTCACAACAGATACCTACAACTGATAATAGCAAGATGAAATGACTATTACTCGTCATCAAAATATTTGTGAAAATATCAGATATCTCTACAATATATGTACGAATATTAATCGTATACCTGTATCAGAAATCTGGTATTTTGATAAATGTACTAAAGTACAATTCCTGCAATAATGACATCAGTTCGTTGTATCTCTGGTCTTATGCAAATCGGCGGAATTCTATTAGCAGCACAGTGAAAGCAGCCGAGTGCAAGGAATTAATAATGTCAAGTACCAGCGAGTTTTTAAAAAGTAAAAGTTATTTCGAATTCAACCATAGTTCCTGACAGACTATTAAAAGAATGTACATTTATAAATGCGAGATAAATTACGATACTCGTGCAGAGGAGGCATTGGGGAACTTGATCGTTGTTTAAATTGATCCTTCAGAGATGATGTATGGTTTGGTATAATTCTGCATTATACGAGGTGATTGTAAAAAGCTGAATACATTAAACGACTTCATCTGCGATACGCCAGCCCATCAATGATACGCGACTCGATTGAGACGCGTGACAAGATGACGAGGCAGGCTAGCGGTAATAACAAGGTAGACCTGAATGTCGCGTCGAGGATACAGCGAGCTCCGATAGCCAGCGAAGGATTTAGAAAATTGTTTTATTATCTGCCACCGTCTACGAATATTAAGCAGCCTACCACCATATGCGACGAACTCATAATTTCGTTCGGTACCATTAGCTACTGACGTGGCCAATTGCTCGTAATGCGAGTAAATTGCACGATAATGTACAATTATAAAATTTACTATTATCATTGTGGAGTAGCACGAAGTTGGGAAGACACGAATACACGCAGAGCCTCTCTGATTGATAAATAATAATATAATTGGAATGCAAAGGTTGAGAAGACACGAATACACGCAGGGCCTCTCTGATTGATAAATAATAATATAATTGGAATGCAAAAGATCGAGCTTTATCTATACGCACTCTAATATTTGCTTTGTCAACGCTGACTCTTAGAAATTGACCTATTGTTACAGATCGCGTTTACAATTCTTGTTCTACAAGTTCGATTGCTAGGCTACCGAAGATTTCCAATGAATACGTCGCTGAATAGATTTAACCCTTGTATATCGTCGCTAGGTCGTTCTTGCTCGACGACGATTAGTGACAAACGGTTCTCTGAGGAGGATTTGTTTAGCTTCGAAATAGTAAGTGGACTGTGTTGTGTCTCGTCGTATCCTGTCCGGTGTTTTCTCCAGTTTGGTTCTGATTGGTTAGGATAAATATTAGTGGAGGGAAAGTAAAGATTTTTAATTGGACAGAGGGTGTGGCGGAAGGACCTTTGGGCTAAGGAGTAGGAAACTGTCAAGGAGCCGATTTTCGATGATCAATGACGTGATTCACAAGTGGTGTCTGTCCGTTGCCTTGGTGGGTCTATCGCACGTGGGTCCAATCTGTCGAGTCTGGTACTTGCAAATTTTCAGAACTTTCACATTTAGATATACGACTTAATCCGCTGAGAGGGCGGTGAGGTACGTCTAACCTTCGGCGTAGCAATCGTAATACAAAATAGAAAGTCTTTAGAATTATCGAAAATTAAAGGAAGGGTTATGCTATGAACCTGTTTTCTAGGACGGAACAGTTGGAGTTTCCAGATACGATTCGCTCTTTTTACTTACCCGAATATCTGGTAGATATGAAAATATAACACTATTCTTGTTTCGTGGTATCAGGTATCGCACGGTTCATCACTGGTGCACCCACCACTTTCTTCATAGATTGTCACAGATCGTGACAGATATTAGCCTAGACACTTGGGCCGAACCCGAGGCTGCTGTCTACTGTCACTCGTTTTCATCAAACGGTCCAAGCATTCCCATGGACTCACTTAAAAGTAAAATTACGCAGTCATCTCTTTTACAACTATGTCCCCTAAGTGCTAGTATATCCTACATTATTGGTTACAAAATAGATACTCGAAGTTAATAATTATAATTGTTCAAACGAAACTTCACACGTGGACACTATTTTCACTCGCACACTATTTACATTACTGTACTATACTGTACTGTAAAAAGGATTAATGTCCTTCTTCGTGTGTCCATAGATCAGGTTTCTTTTTCCACTCGTTCCATCACAAGTAAAAATAAATCACTCAACAGTTACTTTCGTGCTCCTTAATACAATTTAGGTTTGTCATAACTGCAGTGATTGAGGACGTTTCTGAGAGGAAGGTCTATAAGCTAAAATGGCGAACCGAGTAAATCACGACAGAGGTGTCCTAGTAAAAAGGACTTCTCCATTCTCCATCTTGATTGTCGAAGGAGATGAATTTCCTTGTGGTATAATTGCTAGAATCTTTTGCGTCCCACTGTATATGTCTATATGCTCATCATTGCCAGTTATTTCTTGGATCAACCATGAACTCTGCATCCACCAGCTTCACTTGTGTAGCCATAAAATTCCTACTTTTAGGTTCTCGATGATACACATTAACGTAGCAACACGATAATATATACATCGTCTTTCGAATCCTGATTCATTGTGTACACGTGTGTGTACATGTGAATTGCAGTGAATAGATGAGAGCGTGAAGAGCAAATTACTGCAACTAGTTTCTAATATCTGCAAAGGAAGACTGTAACTAACGAAGCAGATGTAATAATACGAAAAGGAAAGAAACACGTCGAATTTTCTGCTAGAAGGATAACACTGAGCCTACGACGTAGGTTTGCGCGTCCTTACAGCTCCACGACGCT
>NW_016910819.1:63659-76896 GCF_001483705.2 Eufriesea mexicana
TCTTCATCACGCGATGCTGTATCATTCGACTTGCAGATAGACACTTTCGATTAATAACAAGAATTCGTACGCTCTATCTTTATGATTGCGTTAGAGAAGATGGGCCTATTACACTATGACCAATCAGATCCGCATTCCTTCCGCTCATCATCTTTCCAGCTGTGCACAGTAGTTAGAGGCAAGAGCACAATGATTACCCTTTCCTCTTATCGTGTACTACGGATTGCTCGGATGATATTACGCACAGCCCAATTCGCCCTCGAGGTCTTCACAGACACTCTGGCCTTGACACACACCGTCAGTGTGACCAACGAGAGAAGTACGTGTGTCGTACTTCTGATTGCACTAGCGAAAGTGGATCCAACATTGTACCGTCAAAATATGATCAGTCTGATCCCTATTTCGTCTGCAAGTCGTCTTTCCAGGTCTGTACAGTAGTTAGATCCAACCATTGGGCGCACTGATTACCCTTTCTTCCTGGCATATAGCATGTACTTGAAGGGTTTAACCCCTTCCCGTACTTTAACGAGTCAGACTCGTGATGATGATTTTGGTCCAAACATGAATACCACGAGTTAGACTCGTGGATAGCAAATCGGGCCAAACGTAAACATCACGGAATGTTCCGCCAGATACGAACATGATTGAGTTTTAGTTCCAATCAGTACACCACGAGAATTGATCACGATTCTTACAATCTCAGTTACAAAGCAGCTGACATCTACCGTTTGGGTCCGGATTTCGTCGAGCGAAATGGCATTGGAAGGGGGGTGAATATTTTGTCCACGTATCTGGCCACGTAGTCGGCCATCAGATTTCGCTAATCGACTCTCACCTTTGCTGACAAGTAGCGTCTGGTCTATGTTACTCAGGAATTCACTAAGCGAAAGGCACTATGTCAGGTTTCGTCGAGCTTCATTATGCACAAAGTGGGGCCTGGTGCTGAGAAAATGATATCGTTCTTACGAAAAAGGTCTATAGCGCTGTCTGCTCGCCAACAAACTGATTTTTTTCAACCCTGGCCTACGAGTCGTGGTCCAGGTGTCCGCGAGTCATGAGGAGCTGGTCGTAAAGACATAAACCTGGCCCCCATTGACTCGGGACCATCGATGTTGCTAAGAGTGGGGTAACATGGTTTTCTCTTTCGCATCTAGGGATGTGTTCCTACATGCTGCTTGGAGATGTCTCATGAGATACAGGGACAAGGGTAGCCTACTTGTGCGGCCTAAGTCCCACACGAAGCCTTCGCAAACATGCTCTTAAGCACTTATGCACAAACGTACACTTCGACTAATAAGGGGCATACACGTGCTTTATTTTTGCGATTATATTAGCAAAGATGGATTTATTGGTATATAACTGATTATGCTGCATTCCTTACGTGTGTATTCTCTGGAACGTGTATTCCTGATTTTTCTCGGTGGTTCTGATGATTGGGTAGAGGTCAGGAATTAGCCATAGGAACGAATAGGATATTCTAGGTATTTGCTCTACCTGGCTTCTCATTTAATACTCCTAGATCCTAATTTTTAGGTCCTGGTGACATTCCCTGATATAGTAATAGCACAAATTTCAGTAGTTTTTATCTTATTCGTGTGAACAGTTTAATTATGTATTTAATCGTGACAAAATAATATATGAATAATAATTGTTATAATTACGTGAATGAAATTTTAACGTTTATTGAAACATACAGGGAACTAACTGTATACAGTTATATAATAACGAATATATAAAGTTTATTATTAATAAAAAATACAAATACACTTATGCAGATGTAAAGGAATGTACGTGTTCTTATGGATTACAATAATGCCCTCTATACTGTATTAGGTTTGAGACTGAGCTTTTTCAGAAGACAGAAGGTCTTTTTAAATCAAAACCTGAAGAAGCACGACCTCTTGACAGCCACCTAATAGCGAAGGTCCCCGAGACCCAAAAATCACTATTACCCTTCAACGTGCAGCACACCTGACAACATCGTTGCAAGGCTACGATTTATTACAACAGAAAGACAATTAAATAAAATACATTACAGTCTGAGGTGAAAACGTAGCCTAACTCTTTGTGTGTAACAAACCGTGGATAGACACTCTTTTGTTTTGACATTCGATTTCTTTGAAGAAAAACCACTAGATCGCCACGTATGTACAATACATATTGGGATATACTTGTATTTCCTATTACTTATTTTAATGTTAAGTAATAAGTTAAGTAGTAACACTGATTCTATTTCGTTCATAGTGCATCGTGTATCTCTTTGTATCTTCTATTTTATATCGTTTCATTATATCCAATTTATCCTTTGTGTTGAGTGGTGTTATATTTATATGCATTCAGAGTACCAATTTATTAACAATGTATATAATCTTCGTGTTCTCCACTTGCCATCTTTAACCCCTTCGCTACTACGGTTGACTATAGTCACTGGCCATGGGACGCCATCTGTACACGATGGCTGACTATAGTCACCGACCACAAAAATTAAGACAAGTGCTACCATTGCGCTTAGCTCTCTTCGCAAAGAATTACAAGCGCTATTGCGATGGTCGGTTTTCCTTTTTCTTTCCTTCTTTAGAAGACTTGACCCCGAATGCTAAGGAATCGTAAAGATCGCAATGTTTCCATCTTCGGCACGACGCTTCGTTCTAGGGGGAGGGACTCCGCAGCGACGTCCTCTGCAGCCAAAGGGTTAATTTTAGGTCTCTTATGGCATGTCCTAATATAACAATGAAACAGATTTGGTGGAAATTGTTTTTATCTCAAGTTAAATAGTTAAATTATCGTTTTATGCTATTCAATCTCGATACATTCTGTTTATTTTCTTCGTTATGCGATTTATAAATGTTACATATGCAGTCGATGATGAAAATTCATGTGATTATATATTTGTAGTAGAGAAGGTGAATTTATTACGCGATGACTGATCAGACCTTCGTTTCTTTCGCGAAACTTCTTGCGGATCACGTATAATAGCTGTGACTTACGATGATTGAATCGGTTATAATAGTCATTTTCGCCCACTATACACGATAGGAATTTTTTGCACATTTCGTTAGGTAAGACTCACTCATTGGCAAGTAGTTCTTGATAGACCATGTTAGGTGAACAGGTGAACGTGATTTTAAAAACTCAATAATTAATGAGATATTATTAATAAAATTTATCATGATTAATTGAGTTTGATAATTTCATTTGACTCTTGAAATTATTAATTGTAGATACTTATTTAGGCTTCCTGCATATAATTTCTAAACACAGAAATTTATTACGAAAGCGTAAGTTATAAATTAAACAATGGCACAAACTGGTAATAAATGTATATTAAATATATCTTAATTTATCCTAAGAGCTGTAATATTTCACCTCCTCATTTTTAATAGACACCTAAACATAATGGACGTAGATAATAATAATTTTAGTGGTACTAGGATGATGGCTAAATATATTAATTGTAGTTGTACGTCAATATGAGTTGACATTAATTGTTTTTAAAAACAGGTATGTTTCTAGTAATTGCAAAAAGGACAATTCTGAGACCAGTCTCTTTGACTGGATTGATAGTTGCAGGGTTAAGTAATCACAAGAATACCCAGTTTAATAGTGCCAGGCAGTTGAAATCGAATCTGGATGTTTATGCAAGGATGTAAATTCCTCGAATTTAATTAGTGAGTACCCGAAATAATCGAAAAAGATCATTATCAAATTTTGTCTAATTGTTTATCTCAATTAATAATTTTGAACTTCACTTTGAGATTGCATTTTTAAGAATTGGTGAAGATAGTAATGGATGTTAAAGATAGTAATGGATGGATAATGGATGACAGTAATGCTATGGATAGTAATGGATTTATATAAAACATATACCACTGTAATTTTTATAATAATTTTTATAGTACTGACAGCTTTTAGCCATAAAAGGTTAATTAAATAATAATGATATAATAACATAATGTAAATAATTAATATAATTTAAATTAAATAATTTATATATTTTAGCAATCTTTGATATCCTGCCAAGGTCATATCACGTGTCAAGTCATTTATATCAAATTGTCCAAACATTTCAGGTAGACATAGACTAATAATTATTAAAAAGATACGAAATCTTAAATATTTTTACAAAATCCAAGCTCCTTTCTCACGAAACAAATGATACAATATTTTCGAACTGCAATATATCTTGACTTTGACGACATATAAAAGTTGGTAAAACCTCGTGTGATAAATCGCTATAACTTATAGTATAGTATACTGGCATCCACCAAGAGTTTGCTGTTTTCTGTGCGAAGTGAGGGATGATGTTGCAGAACATAAGAAATACCAGGATTCTTTTAATACATCTGACCTTGGCCTCCTAAATAATAATGCCCTAGCCTTCGATAACAACAGTGTTGCCAAAATCGGTATAGTTCATTCATAAATATTTTCGCAACAAATATGTCAGAACCTAGGAAGAGGAAACTTGGACATGCTAGCAAGGGACCTTCATTTTTGTCCATTGGAAACTTTACGATCAATAACTGTTATCGTAAAAACCAGGTACCACGTAACGTTAATCGAGGACAATAAATATCATGCTTGTGTTAAAATGAAAAAGGTCAAATATGGCCAATCGTCGAGCAGAGTCTTGAAAAGAAGCGATGACTTGCTTAAACCTGCTAAACCGGATCTTTCATCATTGATAACTATTTTATATTAAATTACGATCGATTCTAAAGTTCCTTAAGAGATACTTTCGGTATGGATAATCGTCTCATGCTGATGGAATGGGTTTCTAACGTAAAAGTACTAATGGCCACAATTAGGGGAACCTACCTGCCGAGACAGAGGCGCGAAAAATAGATTATGTCGATTAAATAAGAAATTAGATGGCGTTAGATAATCTGGAATTCTACCTTGTTGGACATTATGTTTCAATGATAATGATCGGGCTGAATATCCGATTCAGAATAACGGTAGTTTCCAATATCTTGGATTATTATTATTTTCTTTCAATTTCGTACTTACGACTTTTATTTATCCCGGTGAATATTATACTCTGGCGCGTGAATGGTTTTTATCACGTCTAATTCAGCTTCGGTTCTAATCAGATAATTACGAGAACTCGGTGCATTATGTCTTCATGAAACGATTTTATGGAATTACCGTGTCGTAAAAATAAACGAATGAGCTTGCATATAGCAGTGACACGTGTCGTGACAGTGTGAGAGCTGCAACACAGTTGTAAACTGCTATATTTTATGCTAATATTATTTTTTAGAAATTCTAAGTGTTCCGTCGTGGAACAAGGAAGACCCGTTACGGTCTTCCAACAGCCAGGTCTTAGGGTCGAACAATTCGGCATCGGAATTTTCCGCTCCGTGCCTTCAGCATGTTTGAATGCTTTACCTTTTTTCTTTGACTTCTCGTGTCGCGGAACACGAGAATCCTGGAAATCCCTAATTTAACGAAATTAGGCGACGGCTCTTAAGACTTGGCTGACAAAAGCCTGAGGGCTCCACGTGGTCCGCACACGTTGGAAGCCTCAGGCCCTCGCTAGGGGTAATAAACGACCGATGGGGTCACCAGCGCGCGGGTGGACCCCAGGTACCCCACCTTGGAGGAGAGGGTTTCCTCCACTATCGTTGCTTTTTGGGGGAACCTTCCCTGTCTCCAAGGTCACGGATTCGCGAACCAAGGGAACGCCCTTGGTCAAAAACAGCCAATCATATTTGGCGAGCTCCCGATTTTTCCTAAGACCGATCTTAGGAAGATCGAGGAGCTCACTTCGGTACGTAGCTCACGTAGGCCAAACACTCAAACGCATTCCTAAAGACACTCTTCACTTTCATCCGATACATTCATAAACATCCCGTCCACACGATCCTAGCGCACGGTCATTCGTCCTTTCGCACGCACGCTAGATAACATGCTCATCCTGCGATACCACAATATTAATTAACAGCGATATTTGGAATGTTAAGCCTTGGAATGTCGTCCCGGTATTTCGTTCGGCCCTTTGTTTGGAATAGACCATGTGAAGGCTCTGAAATTTCTCAAGTAACATTGATGTGGCCCTAGGACCGCAATATCCCAAGTAGAAGGCTGTTTGTATCCTTTGATTTCTTTAGCACCTAAGGCACCACTTAGGTAATCCGCAACAAACAACTATATATCACCCTTCAAGCAGACAAGCACAATTATCTAGATTGTTTAAACAACCACCACCACCGAGGGACGCTGAAGTTAACATACACCTCCATCATAGCAACCAATCAGCAGAGAGACCAGGATTATATAACCACCGAGACAGTCAGTACCAGTCAGTCAGTCAATAACATTCGAAGAGTTCAGAAGAGTTATCCGAAACAACTACGTAAAATACAGTCCATTATAATCACAACCTTCTTCAAGAATTTTGATTCGTCATTAACCGTCGCCAATTGAGGGCGACCTATTGACGATATCCATGGAATCTGATTGTCCCTTCGACTATCACGCGGAAATCATATTTTTCCCCCAGGACGCCATGGGAGTACACTGCTGGATGCAAGATTTTCTTCTACTTTTTTGATCGATGTTCTAATAAAAATTTGTGATTGTTCAATGGGGCACTTTTCATTTCAAAGTATCTTCTAATTAGCGGTTATATTCGAAATGCACTAACTGTCAATTTTCATTCAATGTAGTTCAATGTAATTCAAGAAGTTCAAGCATGGTCAGCAATGATCACCGTGGGATCATAGGAGAAACCATGGCCGGTCATATATGACCAACGTGGTAGTGAAAGTGTTAAATGGCGATTGAGAGTCGCCTCCCGAGTGCAAAGGGTTATCAATCTATATTGATGAAATTAACCGATTCAAATGAGACAGTATAAACTTTCTTGAAATGGTACTTGGTTTAATATCTTAGTGGAAACGTATATTTTTGACACGGAGATGATGTTTTCTCAGAGAAAAGTAGGACAGTAAAAGGAAAAGAATTAAATAATAACACATCAACTCATTGTTTTATAACTTATGAATTATTTAATTCAATTTGATCCCCTAAAATTGATTTTTCTTGATATATTGCATGAAAGAAGGCTGTGGTTCAGTAGAGATTATGTCAGTTTCAACGAAGTATAATATAATATCATAACGAACTATAATATCATAATTGAAAGATCCTTTTCAGGGATACTGGCACATATTTGTACATTCAGCTTTTTGAAAATTATAATTATTATAAATGAAGAGAAAATTAAAATCACTTGGGGAATTATTCACCATAGAACAGTAAAAAGTTGAACAATAAAAGAGAAAACCTCGTCGAATATCATCATCATTAATAACGGCTTATTCTACTTTATAATCTCTGCTCTGAAATCACAATAGTTAACGTATAAAAAATTCGTCCTTGAATAGGTTATATTATAATATTCAGAATATAGCGTTTGAGTTCCATCGATATTCCTTAATTGGTACCTGTTTGAATTCTAGTCTCCTGCTGATTGGAAGATGCTATTCTAAATGGGTTCCTCTTTCAGCTGATGTTAGGAAGTTTGCAATTCAAGGTCGTAGCAGATTAAGGAAGCTTCAACATTCGATTCTAATTGAGCAGCATGGAACAATTCACCGGTATTCAATAATCCTCAGGGATTTTAGCCTTGAACTGATCAGTAAAATTAGTGTATACCACTGACAGCGGTGTATCATAAACCAGGAGCTTTACTCGATGCTTCTGAACAGAATTGATCTAGACTCTCGCTTCATGAATTTAGCTCGTATCACTGAATAGATAATCTCTATCAAATTATATGACACTTCTGTATTTAATATATCATTAACTCCAATGAAATAGGACAAAAGAAAATCCCTTTGATATCCTGATATATATATCCTAACCCTTTGCACCGGAGAGGTAACCTTCAGTCACCATTTCACAAAATTTTGAGGATGGATATTAATTAATGTATCAAATTTAATATAATGTAACAATATGCGAGGTATCGAAATGAAATATGTAGGAAGGTAGGTTGTCAGGGTGTAATCATAACACTTGGTTTTCCACTTCTCTACTTTTCCTTTATTTCACACGACTTGGCGTTTGCGTAGGAGAACTTCACTCTTTGACTGCTCAGAACAGATTAAAATGAAAGCTCTCAAAAACAGCTATGTACCAACGCGTTCCATAAAGCCTCTCGGCCCTTTTCTTTCGCGCGCCGAATGCTTCTAGGTATGTGCGTGCTGAGGGCCGCTACAAATAATTCTACAATTCTTTATTTACTGCTTAAAAAGATATCGATAGTTTTCTAGTATAGAATTTTAGAATTTCTACTCCTCTCTAGCCAAAAAATCGTCGAGTGCAAAGGGTTAACACTAAATTTACGGAAACCGTGAATTTGACGGAAGGGTTGCTCCAATTATACGATGGTAACAGATTTAGTTAACTTATATTAAGACTGTTAATATAATATATAATTGTTTTTAAATTAAACTAACCGTTTCCTTTATCTGTCAATTTGACAGTTGTCCTTAGAAATAGGTATACAGTTAGCGTCCGTAAACCTAGTGTTAATATTGTAGGATTGTTGGGTAGCAGCAAGACTGTGGATAGTAATGGAAACCAATATCTTGTACATTTTTTAACAGTTAACAAATTAATATATTTAGATAAAAATATTTAAATATTGACAACAATTCGCAATAAACTATTTTAAATTAAAAAATTGACACTATCTACAAAATTCTTCTCTCTCTCTCTCTCTCTTACTCTTATTTGTGGTAATGGTTAACATAGATTATACGTGATTACATACATATAACGGGTGTCCAGGTTACGATCCGAATTAAATAAAGAATGTTCTTATTGTTCATTATTTCATTCACCATTAACGTTATTAAGACATGTTTTCTCTTTGACGATTCTCACCCAACTGTTTTATTCTGGCACATTCTTCTAAACATATTTTCAAACATCATTCATACTAGACTGCACTCGCGTGTATTATATTTGTATCATCACAAATGAGTTTCACTTATTCTACCTCATTCTCATTCACACATATGAAACCAACACTCACAAAAACGACGGTGGTAAATAATAAATATAATTTATTGCGAACTAACTTATTCTAGAGTTACGACTTTCACATTGACTATTGTTAGTGGTGGATGAAATATCAATAACAAGAAGAACAATTCTTTATTTAATTCGGATCGTAACCTGGACACCCGTTATACGTGCAATTTCGTGGCCTAGGTGTTGTCATAACGCGTTCCTGCTTTCTTTTGACTTTTGTACTTTTATTCCTAACGGTGTATTATGTTAGTGGTGGATGAAATACCAATAGCAGTAAGGACAATTCTTTATATAATTACGAAAATGATCAAATACAAATATTAAATATAAATCTAATTAATTTCTCGCAATCACATGCTCACACCTATTTTCACTATTACGACTCAGTTACAACTGACCTATGCCCAATCTCTCTGGTTTGTTCGTTCTGCTTTCATACATTACATGACATACACAATTCGCACAACACCTCAATTATTACACGCATTCTCATTTATCACGATAACCTGAATCCATTAGATATTGGCATCCCATGCATATTTGTCCTACTCATCCCTTTCTTACAGACATCGTTCCTTTATTATATCAACACATATATTCAAAATCTGTGTTAACCATTACCACAACTATCTCTCAAAGAACTGTCTCGTTTCACACCCTTGCACCCTTATTTAAACCTCTCACTCTGTCTTCTTTCATACTCGTGCTCTCTTTCTCAATCACGTGTTTCTCACGCACTCCTCATAACCTTGTCCTCGGTGGGTCACGTACCCTAAACACTCAGACGCATTTTACTCTTCACTTGCATTCGATACTGCCATAAATATCCCGTTCATATAATTCTTACACGCGTTCACTTGTCCTCCCCCACATATTTCTGATGACACTCGCACAAAAGGTGTCACAGGTGATCTTATACCATAAACACGCCACGTTCACCATTCCTACAGTATTATATACAATATTATAATTCATTATGACATTAACACGTCAAGTGCCCAGCCTGTTTTGCTTGCCGTTCCCTTCAGGCCCAGACTCGGCCGTCAAGTGGGCCACCAGAGGCAGAAGAAGTGTTCATAAAATTCGGAAATACTGTACCAATTGTTATACCAACAGAAATTCCCAAATGTTAGGCCCAAAGATGGCAAAGAATTTAACACCAAAAGTTAGTAAGAATGTCAAAGTTTGTAAAAATATATGTAGGAATGCGTATGTGTTTAGGCTACGTGGCCCACTGAGGGCAAGGCTGTGAAGAGTTCCTAGGAAAGAGTATTAGGAGACAGTCCTGTTAAGCCTTGGAATGTCGTGCCGGTATTTCGTTCGACCCTTTGTTTAGAATAGACCCAGAAGACCGTTAGGCTCTTCTGGCAGCCAGATTCTAATTGCTGTTTTAGTTCAAGTTCCGTGTCCTTTCTATCTTCATTTTCAATACATTTTCAAACAATTCTTTATTTCCCTCGGGTCACCGGACACGAGGCACGGACCGAGGGCCTACCCTCGGTCCTGTCAACCACCAATGGGAAAACCGATTTCCCTTTGGAAACCATGGGCTCCGAAAGATCGTGCATCGCACAAGTTAGTTAGGCCAGTACCAGTCAGTCAGTCAATAACATTCGAAGAGTTCAGAAGAGTTATCCGGAACAACTACATAAAATACAGTCCACTATAAACACAACGTTCCTCGAGAAATTTGGTTCGTCATTAACCGTCGCCAATTGAGGACGACCTATTGACGATATACAAGTCCTTTGACAGTTCTTTGAGAGACAGTTTACGTGAGAGACGAGAACGTGCGTAACTCATAGCGAAGAGACGTATAGCGAATCGGCCACCGAGAGTTGAACCTTGTTAGCTAGCCCTCACTTAGAACCCCTTACACCTTTTGGTCCTAGTCTGGGCTGATCCCTGAGGACTAGCCCGGCCCGAACGGGAAGTCTAGCATCGGTCCCTGGTGCCCGACGTGGCACTTAACGTGTTAACACTTTACCGACTGGAAGCCTATTAATCGACTTTTAGTCGCCGATGCTTACCGACCGATAGCTTATTAATCAGCTTTGGGGTACGTTGCTCAGTTGCGTTGCTTTGTAAGCTCTCACATTGTTGCGGCCCTAGGACCGCATTGTCCCGGGTCAAGTGGAGGACTGTTTTATGTCCTTGGTGTCTGCTTTTTTTACAAATTTATCTCAGCATACGAAACGCACAGATACTCTCGTGCGACAGTTGTTGCATCGCGTGGGTATGTAGGTTGAGGTCCACTCGGGTTTAGGTAGGATTTGGTAATGCTGCTACCCTCTTCTCAATGTGTCGCCTCATTTACGAGACATTGAGCACTTCGGTGGTGTAATAAAGCGCAGTTTCTGGTGTATTTACACTTTATTACACGTTTTGTGCGTTGTATGATGATTGTGTGTAGTGTATCGTCTCAGCCTTTGCCGTTTCGTTTTGCTTCCTCTTCCATTTTGTGTTCTCGTTTTATGTGTTTGACTGAGTTTCGATACCGTCTTGATGTTTCGTGTTTTACGTCTTACTGCCGTCTTGTTCGTGTTACTCCTCACTGTCATCTTGTCTCTAGTTTGTCTTCACTCCCGTCTGATACCGTTTTCACTCTGTCTTCACTGTCTGATACTGTTTTCACTCTGTTTGATACTGTTTTCACTCGTCTGATACTGTCTTCACACTGTTTTGGCTACTGCCTGTCGTCTCGTTTTGTCTAGTCTTGGTTTGTTGTGATTGGAGGAAAATGAGTGTAGGAGGAGGAAAATTAGAGATTTTTCATTGGACAAGGAGTTTTGGCGGGCTCTTGTGTTAGGAGAGGGAATATGCCAGGGAAGTTCCTCTTTTTGGCATTGTTTTGTCCTGATTTATGCGTACGTCTGGTTGGCAATTTCGTGGGTCAATCGCACGTGCGTCCCGTCTGTTGGGTCCGGTCTCAAGTATTACCGTCCCTAGTCCTTGTCGTGATTTATAATTGTCGATTTTAAAGAGGAACGGCTAGGCGCGCCTTGCAACTATTATTGCCGTCGCAACAACAGTCTAAACCGAAACAGAACCGGTGCCAGGGAGAATTTTCGGCTGAGCGGCGACGTTCGTATGCCGTCGATAAAGTATTCCTTTGTATAAAATATCCTCCCATGTAAATAAAATATTTCTCGAGAGATTATGTAATATCTGAAAATTCAATACGAGTAATTGAGGAACGGAAGGAAATTCATTACACCTACTTTAACATTGACGCAGGTAATATTTATCTTTGAATCAGCATCTTATAGCATTGACAAACACATCGTGCATAGGAATGAGAAAAATAATAAGGAAGAGATTGAGATGGCTGCTAGAAAATCACAGTTTAATATTCGCATGACAAAACGGCTGTAGAAAATTTTACTCCATCCTGGATCAACTTGTCAACCTCGAAATGAATGTAATCAACGCTTTTCCTGGTAAATAAAACATGCCGGCTGTATGTATATGGATATAGAAGAAGCCCGTCACGCGACGTGAAGATCAGGCATCGTTGCTATGTTAAAAAATCATGATAGGTAACGTATGAATATTTATTAAAAACTTCCTCGAGATAAGATGCAGGGATATCAAAGTGAACCGTCGTGTCTCCAGTTCAGAACTCGTATGATTAAAAACGGGTATCGCAGGGTTTAGCGCGTAGCTTATTTCTTCTCATTAACTTATTTCTTCTCGCGATGAGTGACATAATAGCATCATTAGCGCTTCCACGCGGAGCCTATCTTTATGCTAATGCCTTACAATGCCTCGAGAAATGTTAAAGAATTCGAGGAAGTGAATAAATAACATTGGATCTAAATTTCCTTTATTAAATATCAAAATGAAGCAAATTCACACGTGACTAGCAAAAATCGTAGTTAAATGGTAACCAATTAAAATAAGTCGACTGTAAATATGTATACTTTCGCTGTAATTTTCTCCACACTTTCTTGACTTCTGTCATCATACTTTATTGCACTGTATTTTTACTGAGGTATCATCTGTTATGCATTTACCCTAATACTACTGTAAAACATTGGAGAATGATTTTTGATGCAAAACTGATTTAAAGTAATTTAATTTATATGTGGTCCATTTAAAGAAATAATGTAAAAAAATAGTGTACATCCAAATTTAAATAATTATTACAAATAATTGAATGTAATTAAAAGTTACGAATAAATAAAAA